>NW_026925992.1:0-106107 GCF_032062105.1 Saccostrea cuccullata | reverse complement strand
AATTTAAGCAAGATATTGATTTTACATTTGGACAATTAGTTAGATTAATGATATCCAATGTGAATTGGTAGCAAGAGATACATTTTTTTCGTTCTTCAAAACATCTGGGTTTTTTAGATGAATTTAATTTATCATAACTGGAAAACATCCAATTTCTTTAATTTGTTTGTTTGTTTTTGAACGCCATCTCGAGAAAGTTTCACTCATACGGAGACGCCTACATTTGCAGGCGGAAAGCTGCAAATCTTCATAAATACTCAGCACTCAAAGACATTGCACAGCAAGGGATCTTATTCGTTCCAACACCTATGTACCGCAACACGGGACCTCGGTTAATACAGTCTCAGTCAAAGGACCGACAATTTCTTTCATAAATGATATTGTAACGCAAGAAGGTTTTCTCTCCATCACTGCAGTTTTACAAGATTATTATTATTACATATTACCAAAGCGGATATAAAACAAAAAAGTAATATATGTATGTAAAGCAATAGCATTTAGAATGTAAAACGAACCTTTCCTCCTTCTTTAAGGTTGGTCAGGCAAACAATGACGGATACATTTTCCTGCCATATCATCTGCCAGAAATCAGCAATAGTCTTTGGTTTAGGACCTAAAACGATATTAATTCATAATGTCTAAAGAAAGATTTAACCAAATTATATCAGGGAATTCCAACTGCCTCGTTTAATATCGAAATTTTTAAAATTCTTTAGGAAAATCCAGGTACATCTGCTCACTTGTTTCAAAACAATTGTAAGGTCTTTTGTTTTTATATTAAATTTCACAACGGAACGTTCTAACTTATCAATATATAGAACTCAAGTGGGTGCGACCGTTCTGTTGGGAATATTTACCCCCCCCCCCCCGGCACCCGATTTACCTCTGGGATCGCCAACGATATGTTTTATGGTCTCATTACTATTGATTTGTATTTTTTTAGCTTAGAGATCGATCCCGGTACTTTATTCTAACCTTTTGAATTTTAGTTTTTAAATATGATAACAAAACCATGTAAGCTGCTTAAATGTTTATATATCCACGTACCTTGAGTTGCAATGTAGTTTCGTTGTTCATGTACATTCTGTCATCAGAACATTTAGATAGAAAAAAATATGTAAAGATAGTTAAAACTTTTAAAATAATTACATATAAATACACGTATAAAGCGAACGCAACTGCATTTTATCAAACGAACAAATGGGAAAACTATAACAGTTATATAAACAATGCATATTACGCAGCAGTAGCTTTAGATTTATTTTGTTCATCTGATCTACAGTAATTTAATCGCTTTTAATGGATTTAAATTTGAGGTCTCAGTTGTTAGAAGAACACAATTACTATGTGTACATTTACATGCAAAACTTGAATAAATTTTAATTGCAATATTTTTCATATAAAGGTCAGGTAGATTGCAGCATCAGAATACTTGCCTCGATGTAATTTGCATTGATATAATCTCCTTCATGTGTCTTCTTTAGAACAACTCTCGAGTGGTCGTCTATTTAATATAAACCTTTTTAAAGTATTCTTAGATTGCAAAGTAGTTTTCATGGAAGATACTGAGTTTTCAATAATATTGTTACTTTTAATGAAATAAAAAAAAAACACTTACAGGGGAATGTTGACGTGTATCTATTTTTTGCTTTATTTTCCGGCTTCTTTGCCTCTTCGCAGGGATAAAGTTCCCCTTTTGGTATTTCCTTTCAAGAGAAAAAAAGATATTAAATTTTCATATTAATTGATATACTGATAAATTTGTTGAAAACATCGCATAAAAAAGTTCATTTTTATTTTAAACCTTTGTGAAAAGATGATTTTTTTTTCTTTTACAAGAATGATATCAGAATCTGTCTAACTAATTATGAAAATAAGCTGGAAAGCCAACGTCAAACATCATGACCATTTCAGATGAACTTAATATGGATAGAGCAAAGGACATTTTATAAGTATACATAAAAATGGAATTTTTCTCGAAAAATTCATGAATTTGATTCAAAATATCAATTTCATTAACCATTAATAAACGTTTTGTAAAACTTCACTAGAAATGAACCAGAACAGATGCGAGATAAACATGCAAAAATTAAGAATATGATATTTATGGTCTGAATTTTAAAATGATTTGACAGGACATTTTGTAAAGTTACTAAAATTTCTAAGTATTAAATGAAAATGGATTCATGATTGTAAATGTACATGTATTTGAACAATGTTTAAAATTATACATGATACTCATGTTTGAATCCAGCGTTTTCAGCAGCAGACATCTTGACTATAATGGCCATCAAATTTCTCACTGGAATAGTTTTGTTCGTCGGGGGACCTTTTTTCGCAGTTTCTCGCAAAACGCTTGTCCGATTTCTGATACTTTCGTTGTGTTCATCCTTTAAATCGCCGAAAGCTAATAGATTATTGATTACACTGTTGAAAAACCTTTTTTTTATTTCTGATACATTCAAGACAATAAACAGTCGTTTCGCCATCGGCACGAAGTGCCTTTATCTTCATTTTGCAAAGAGAAAAATACAACTTTAGTCAGCTACTTATAAAAATTTACTTGTTATATCATTTTTTTCAAACAAAACCTCGAATTCATATGATATTCAAACTTACAAATAAAGAATTCAAATTAAATACATATGTTTTTCTTTAACATTTTTTTGTACAATTCTTCTAAGTATTTGCTAAAAAATCCACATTTTAATTTTGTATATATAGTGTATTTCAAATTGAAATTGTACAAAATTTGCATGGTAGTCACTGACACTGGTCTACGAATTCTATATGCAGATTACTCTCATGTATGCATAAAATCAACGAACATGTTTGCTTCTTTTTCATAATATAAAACACATACGGAAAAAAGACACTCTTTTAAAATGCAATAGACAGAAGTATTCAAAAGAAAATCAAAGTATACAGGGGTGACAATATATTCGATCATCATTAAAAATATTAGATTTAAGTTGTGAAGTTACTTCAGTTCCATGTTTTATTCAACATTATTAACCTATATTATTTATGCCATTTTTTCAAGGAAATGAGTTGATGATTTTAAATAAAATATACGTATTTTGTATATGATTACCAATTGTCGAAGATTTTCCCTCTTTCAATTCCATTGGCAAATCCGTTTCCTTCTTAGACTTTTCAAAAAATTCCACTAATGCTCTCTTCTTGAACCTACGTTAAAATACTGATGGCACTAATAACAAAATAATCAATATAATACACCAATGACGAAATTCACTAGGCTACAGTACTTTGTACGAGGGTTGTCCCAAAAAGTCGTAGACAGGGAAAACAGTTTAGTTTCCCTTTGCAAAATTAAATTTCTTTCCTTGTCATAACAAAAAGTAACATTTTATGATCATGCATTTCAAGTTTCATGATGATATCACATTTAATAAGAAAATTATGTAAAAATAAAGAAAGCATATAAGTGTACATCGGCGCATGAAAGCAAACGTTATTTACGTTTCTTTTAACGTCATGATCTCTCTTTCCGCTTCACACGCGTCTATTAACATTTAATATGTTTTTTTTAAAGTGAAAGACCACTCTTGACCAAGGGACTTATTTCAATTCATTACTTTCCCTTTTTTTTTTTTTTTAAGCATATTCAAATTTCAGTCGAAATTTAGTCGAAAGATCGCATTACATATTAAGCAGCAGAGAATTGACATTGTTTGACGTCGTTCGTGCATGGCCCAGATCGTTTCCCATTGTCAACGTTTAACAAACAGGGGTACCCTACTTCTTTCATGCTGTAACTATATTCGGTATACAGGAAAAACCCTCATCGATTTTCATACCATTTAAAAATAACTTCTCTATTAAAATCTAGTATGTAATGTCACTTCTGTACTCGTTTTCCCGTATCTGATGAATACAATTTATAAACCATATCCAAAACAATTTATACATCTCCGTGCGCCGGTTACGCGTTTGATGACGTCATTTCCATCAAATTGAATTCCAACAACACTTTGAGAAGCATTACACCAATCGTCTGTTTCTATTTATATGAAATTTTGACATATTATTAAGATTTTGATTCTGGTTTCACTGATTCAAATTTGAGTTCACTGTTTTGCATACTTACTAAAGAAATAAAAACAAATGTAATGGTTATATGCGTAAATTATTCCGAATTTTGTTCATGCACCGACAGACCATATCGGCCTTGATACAAATCGTCCTAATAATATTAATATGAAAGATATAATTTTAAGAATTTACAATTTTTAAGAACATTGAATATGTTTAGTCTATGCAAAATTTGGTTAATATTAGTTGCATGTTTAAAAAGTTATAAACATTGTCTTCCACATTTTAGGACAACCCTCTTAAATTATAGCTCACTTTTGTAAAATCGTTCAACAATTTACATAAACTTATGAGATATTCAGTCAATTATAACAATTAACAAAAGATAATAAGATTAATGCTAAACAAAGGATAAATATTTTAGTTTACCTCATAAAAAGGACTGCTAGAAGAACAAGAACAAGAATGACTACGAACGCTCCTAAGACACCGCCAATAGTTGAAGCATTAGTTGATTCAGTTTCCAACTTAACAACGTTCTCTTCATCTAAAAAAGGAAAATACAGATCATCAAAGAGTGTTTTTAAAATATTATTTATTTTAGAATACAGTTAGGCAAATCATATTACACGAATATGCTCTATATATTTCAGTTTGGATACAAGAAAACCAACTCGCCAGTTATATTACTATAGCATTTTTTTTTTCATATAGTATTTTCTGTACACTTTAAAATGCTTAATGTAGGTAAAACTGTACAATGTATTCCTATTCATTAACATACAGCCTGATCAAAATGTCTCCGTTAAACTGGAAACTGAATAAAAGATTTTTAAAGCACTTTTGTACATGTAGGATTTTAATTATAAAAAGGGAAAAAATGTCCAAAGAAATGCAAAAATTAAATTTATAGGATAACATGTACAGATAAGTGAAAAACTTATAACTGACCTCGATTACAAGAGCCGTCAATATGTTGACAGGAATTGTTGCAAGAACAGATATTAGAACAGTGTGTACCAAAATATCCCTCTTTGCATACTGAAAGCAAGATAAGAAACCTTTTCATAGTTCTATTAATATTAGCTTAATGTACAATGTACTAAATATGTGAACTCATGAAATTAACATTAAACCATGTTAATTCTTACTGTTGTAACACATTCTTCCAACAAAGCCATCTAAACACCCTTCTATACAAGTTCCATCCGTATGGTCGCATCTATTATTCTTGCAATTTTCACTGCACTGTCTATAACAATTGTTTCCAAAGAATCCAGGAGTACATGCTATTTAAAAAACGTGGTTTTTTTCTTTATCAAAGGGTGCAATTCTGAACACAAACACATACATAATTATATTAAATATTTACTTACGTTTATTGCAAAACTTCCCTGTATATCCTGGGCTACAACCGTTGTCACAGTGACCAGTTTCTCTGCTACAGTAGGTGTTATTCAGACAGTGACCACTGCAGCTATGGATACAGTCTGGGCTGTAAAAGCCGTCTTTACATGCTGTAAATTGTAAGTAAACCAAGGCCAATTATTTAGGTAAAGTATATTTTAACATTTAAACTGTTTTTCCTTTTTCTTTTCTCGGCAGATTATTAAATACAGTAATATTTTGAAACTTTGGCAAAGGTATTATATAAAATCAATATTAGAGCAATAGATCAGAAAATATGAAGCAAAGCATTCTTTTGTAAATGTCAGTTAAGAGTTGATTATGACAACGGATTTTTGTTGGGTGTGAAAAAGTTATGGGATGTATTCGGCAACAGTTTTTTCCTGAAAACTCGGAACGTAAATTTTGAAATCATTAATCAAAATAGAAAATCAAGCGTTATGGAACCTGCCTAGAAAATTTTAATGAGAAACTTTAACAATTATTTTATTGTGGTGTCTTGGACAGATTTTTCACGATTATAATTGTCTGGTTATATGAAACTTCACATTTCAAGTCTAGCTTATTTGATTATTTTAATTTGCATTTACCTATTTACCTATTGATACTTTTTTTGTAGAAAAGATCAGGCATATGATATCGTACGGTATTTAATTATCTTCAACATAAAATATGTAATTGTCAAAATGCGCACACTTCTAGTAGAATTACTTTTTTAAAAAAATTAATTTTAAGATAAATGTTTATGATTACTAGTATTTACGTTTATCACATAATTTCCCCATCCACCCATCTGCACAACCACCTTCACATCGACCCGTCACGTGATTACAGGGTTGATTCCCTATGCAATGTCCTGCACACTTGTTTTTACACGCAAGGCCATACCATCCCCATGGGCATTCTTTGGAAGAAACAAACGGCACAACAATCATAAGATAATCTGAAGAAAAGGAAATAGCCTTTTATGTAAATATCAACTCTTAACTTAATGGAATTAATCGTACTTTTATTACACATGTCTCCTGTCCATCCAGGAATACACCCCAAACACGTTCCATTTACAATATTACATCTCTTTTCTTGACAATTGTCCGGACAAGGTAAATTACAGTTACTCCCATAAACTCCTGCATTGGTACATCCTACAAGAAAGATAAGTGATAAGTGACGTCGTAGATTTCTAATGAATTTCTTTAAAAAACTTACACTGAATGTAAATATATTGTAATGATTGCCATAAAAACTGACAATTTCATATCTGTGTGATGCAAATTTTTGAATGATAAATGCAACAAACCTCTCACTTCGACTTCACATAACTGTGTATATATTTGATATTGATATCCTTCAGGGTAGGTAACTCCGTCCAGTCTTTCATTGTAATAGATGACGTAACGACCATATTCTATACACGTATTATTAAATTTCAAGGGAGGTAATGGTAGTTTGTTCTGGTAACAAAGACGACCGTCCTCTTTTTTAGGCGTGTTGGATATATAAAGAGAAAAACCGGCAAAACGACCTTTTTGTCTCATTACTGAAAGACAATTATACAATGTTGCTATTTAAAATTTCATTTTTCTGTATCATTTTTTTTTTCTTGATTATCAATCCGACTTTTTCTGAGTTTGCATGCCAGAGCATTTTAATGAAGATAGAATGAGATGGTTTCATTGAATAGCGAAAAAAAATATCGATATTTTAAAACTGCAATATTATTGATGCATCATATGTAATTTAAAATATTTGGGAATTTAAAAGCATTTCTGCATTACATTAAAAATGTATTATTCTTTTGGTGTTTCAGAATTAAATATTTTCTATAATAATGACCGCTAAATATTGACCTTTTAATCAAAAATTCCTTTTTGAGTGAAGTTAATCCCTATCCCGATCAAAGAAAGAATTGATAACAGTAAGAGATTAACTCTTTACAACTTGTGGAACTGTGACGCAACATATACTTAAGGTAGAGATCCATACCACGTAAAATAACGTTATGTGACGTTATTCTCGTTTGTGCCGTTATTACGTCAAACGCGCGCGAGGCTTATTATATCAAAAATGCCTGACGTCGATTTCACTTAGGCCTACCGTAAAAAAAAGGTACATCAATTTCCAAATAAAAGGCATAAATATACGATGTTCAGTTATTTTCCGGGATGCATGATCGAAGGAGAGTTTAAATTTAGATGATTCGTCAAACCGAAAGTACAACAAAGATGGCATGGAAGATTCATTGTCTCGAGTACAAGATAACTAAAAGACTTCGACAATCGGGTCGTTTTTTGTCTCTGTAAGTTGAAGAAATACAGAGTAACAAATAAATGGTTCTCTTGTCGAAAATCATTATCGTTTGCTTACATGTCTGTACATAGGCTTAGTACATAACCATTTTCGAACCACGTACGTCTCTGAAAGTATTCAGGTACCTAACTACTTTGCTTCAATATTCCGATTTTTATATGTCGTTTTTCTCTTCTCGATTGTTTGAATTAAAATATCGTCCCCTGGGGATTGACTCAGGATTTTGAAAAATAATTATGGAAAACTTTTTTTTTTTTTTACAATCATACATAAAACAGGTACTGCACAAATATTAATGCTCTGTTATTTGGTATATCCTTGCACTGAAACATAAAATAATTATTGATAAAAAAAAACCCAGAATATTTCATTTAAGTAGGAAAGGACATTGATACATTGACAAAAAAATTCCTTAATACACATAATATGTGACATATATGCTGAAAATTTGGAAAAAATTGTTTTAAAGCTAGTGCACATGTACAATAATCTTTAGCTATCATTTGTAGTGCTTTGGGTATACAATGTAGTGTATTGCTGCACATGTCATTAGACTGACAGGTGTCCTGGGTTCGATTCTCTGGAAGTTGAAAAAATACAGAATAACAAATAAATGGTTCTCTTTTGTCGAAAGTCATTATCGTTTGCTTATATACTTGTACATAGTACATAACCATTTTCGAACCTTTTGGGCCTCTTGTTATATGTTTGCTAGAGCCAATTTCCAAATTGATGATAAAATTACATATTTCTCATCTACGGTATATACAATATGTATAATAAATGAGAAAAACATACATCGAACAGACCAAGGGGTCTATATCAGATGGGGAATGGGGATATTTCTGTCTTCTGTCTTATACTGAATAGTATAGCAATAGATATCAGTCGCTAATAAGATAATGTGCAATTTTTTGAATTACCATGATTACTGTAATGATAGTTAGACTTAAACCCACAAATAACAATATGACAGTAACAAAGAAGGGAATACATGTATAAGATGATAAATAGGAATGCCTATGAGATCATAGAGGGTGATATAAAAAGGAATAAGGAAAAGGATAAAATTTCAATCCAACATTTCACAAAATCAACTCTGTTAGTTAAGCCGAGTGCTTACAATGTAATAATTAGGTCTTTCCACCTTTCCGTGGAAAGACCTATTGAAATTGTTCTGTTTATTATTATTAGGTCTTTCCACCTTTCTGTGGAAAGACCTATTGATTTTCTTCTGTTTCTTTTTTTTATTAGGTCTTTCCACCTTTCCGTGGAAAGACCTATTGGTATTCTTCTGTTTCTTATTCTTCTTATTTTTCCGCCGTGTGATTTTGAGTTTCAAGATATATCGAAGAGATTTATAGTCCATAAGAATGTACTCCATAAAAGATTTTTGCAGTTGACCCTGCGTAAATGAACCTTCAGCATTTCCAAAGTTATTGCCCCTTTCGCAAGAAATGCTTGTTATCGCTACTCCTCAGAAACCATCAACCGTAGAGGTATGAAACCTTCACCAATGTCTTCGACTAATTAAGGGGACTCTTCAATCTATTCATTGCAAAAGCATTTGGTGACCCCTTCAATGAGTTATTGCCCCTGAAACTTTTTGAATTTAACAAAAAATTAAAAATTTTCAAAACAACAAGTCGTAGAGACATGGGACCAACTGCATATGATTTATTGACCTTTGACCTTCAAATTCATGTAAAGGTCAAAGGTCAAGGTCATTCCAAATATGAGAAATTTAGCTCTTTTTATATCTCTTTTGTGTTTAAACATATACTTAATGTCGATGCATCATTAATATGTACTCTTAAAACTGTTTCAAAGATTTCACTCTTGTCCCCTAAGATTAACCCTTCTAAAAGTTATTGCCCCTTGTGCGGAAATCCTTGTTATCGCTACTCCTCCAAAACCGTAGACTGTAGAGACACCAAACCTTCACTAATGTCTTAAGAATCTTTAGGCCTTACTTCACTGTATAAGTACAAAAGGATCTGATGACCCTTAATATGAGTTATTGCCCTTTAAGTTTTTTGTACTTACTATTAAACCTTATGACTTGAAAACTATAAATCATAGAAGCATGGGGACAACTGCATTGTGACCCTTGACCTTTGATCTTGAATATTTTTTCAAGGTCAAAGGTCAAGGTCATTCTTATTTTTTTTTAATTTTCATTTTTTCTATGCTTTAATGGAGTTTTGGTTTCTTTTTCTTGCAATTTAATTTTTAGTAGTCCGATATAAAACAAATTTAAAATTCAAAGAAGGTGGAAAGACCTCTTATTGTTCTGTGAACAATAAGTCTCCTAGTTATTTTTTATTATTTTTCCGCCGTGTGATTTTGAGTTATAAGATTTATCGAAAAGATTTTTAGTTCATAAGAATGTACTTCATAAAAGATTTTCGCAGTTGACCCTGCGTATATGAACTTTGATCCTTTTCGGAGTTATTACCCCTTTCGCAAGAAAGCTTGTTATCGCTACTCCTCCGAAACCATAAACCGTAGAGAAATGAAACCTTCACTATTGTCTTTGACTAATTTAGTAGACACTCCAATGATTCATTGCGAAAGTATTCATTGACCCCTTCAGTGAGTTATTGCCCCTGAAACTTTTTGAATTTTACAAATAATTAAAAATTTTCAAAACAAGAAGTCCTAGAGACATGGGACCAACTGCATAAGATTTATTGACCTTTGACCTTCAAATTCATGTAAAGGTCAAAGGTCAAGGTCATTCCCAAAATGAGAAAATTAGCTCTTTTTGTATCTCTTTTGTCTTTCAACGTATACTTAATGTCTATCCATCAGTGATATGTACTCTTAAAACTGTTTCAAAGATTTCATTCTTGTCCCCTAAGATTAAACCTTTTAAAAGTTATTGCCCCTTGTGCGAAAAACCTTGTTATCGCTTCTCCTCCGAAACTGTATACCCTACAGACACCAAACCTTCACTAATGTCTTAAGGGTCTTTAGACCTAACTTCATTGTATATGTGCAAAAGAATCTGATGACCCCTTAAATGAGTTATTGCCCTTTAACTTCTTTGTACTTACTATTAAACCTTATAACTTGAAAACAATAAGTGGTAGAAGCATGGGGTCAATTGCATTGTTACCCTTGACCTTTGACCTTGAATATTTTTTCAAGGTCAAAGTCAAGGTCATTCTTTTTTTTTTTTTTAAATTTTCATTTTTTCTATGCTTTAAGAGAGTTTTGGTTTCTTTTTCATGGAATTTAATTTTTAAGGAGTCAGATATAAAACAGAGTTCAAAGAAGGTGGAAAGACCTCTTATTGTTCTGTGAACAATAAGTCTCCTAGTTATTTTTATTATTTTTCCGCCGAATGGTTTTTTGTTTCACAAGTTATTGAAGAGATTTAAAGTTCATAAGAATGTACTCCTTAAATGATTTTTTTGTTTGACCCTGCGTATATGAGCTTTGACCCCTTTCAGATTTATCGCCCCTTTCGCAAAAATGTTTGTTATTGCTACTCCTCCAAAACCGTAAATCGTAGAGGAATGAAACCTTCACCAATGTCTTCGACTAATTAAAAAAACCTTAAATCCTTCATTGCAAAAGTATTCATGACCCCTTCAATGAGTTATTGCCCCTGAAACTTTTTGAATTTTACAAATAATTAAAAATTTTCAAAATGAGAAGTCGTAGAGACATGGGACTAACTGCATAAGATTCATTGACCTTTGACCTTAAAATTCATGTAAAGGTCAAAGGTCAAGGTCATTCGAAAAATGAGAAATTTAGCTGTTTTTATATCTCTTTTGTCTTTCAACATATACTTAATGTCTATGCATCATTACTATGTACTTTTAAAACTTTTTCAAAGATTTCATTCTTGTCCCCTAACATTAACCCTTTTAAAAGTTATTGCCCCTTGTGCGAAAAACCTATTTTTCACTACTCCTCCGAAGCTATAGACCGTAGAGTCACCAAATCTTCACAAATGTCTTCAGGGTCTTTACGCCTAACTTCACTGTACAAGTGCAAAAGGATCTCATGACCCTTATATGAGTTATTGCCCTTTAACTTCTTTGTACTTACTATTAAACCTTATAACTTGAAAACTATAAGTCAGAGAAGCATGGGGTCAATTGCATTATGACCCTTGACTTTTGACCTTGAATATTTTTTCAAGGTCAAAGGTCAAAGTCTTTCCAATTTTTTCTTTAATTTTACTTTTTCTATGCTTTAAGACAATTCTGGTTTCTTTATCATGGAATATAATTTTAAGGAGTCAGATATAAATAAATTTGAAATTCAAAGAAGGTGGAAAGACCTCTTATTGTTCTGTGAACAATAAGTCTCCTAGTTATACAATTAGGTTGTTCGTGCGTAGTTTAATCATGCATTAATCATTAAAAACAAAGATAACCCGAGTTTCAGTTTAGAATTTAATGGATTTATGTCAAGATTGTAGCTTTTTATTTGAATGAAAAATTATTAATACTGTCTCATAAAAGTTATGACAGTGTTTTTTTATTCAAAAACAAATCAATTTTCCAAAATACAGAATTTATTGCATAATTACCTTGACCCTTTGATCACAAAATCAATAAGGGTCTCCCTCGAGCCACAGAGAGTTGCTGTGTAAAATTTCAATGCAAAGGCTTCTTGAAAGTGTTACAGACAGACAGAAAGACACACGGACAGATGCACAGACCTAAATTTAGTATCCCCACTTTCAGTGAAAGGGGAGACAATTATATAAGTTTTTTTTTGTTGATGTTAAACTTGGTTTATCAAGATACTTGTTTAAAAAAAATAGCATAACTTTCCCAGTGATTATTCAGTTCTTTCTTTTCCTACATAAATAGTTTTTGATATCATATTGAGCTTAATAATATTATACACCTACACATTTACCTATTTTAACATCAATATGCACTAAGCAACACAGTTCCAAAAAGCCAGATAATGTATTGGACCAGCATGCAAAACTTGTATCAATTTGAAACCATTTTCCCCCAAATGAATGAAGAGTCCTTCCCAAACTTATGAGTTAGGACTTTGTGCTGTGTCATGTAGCATGATAAAAAGCTGGAGAAGAAAAAAATCTTTTTTTTTTTAAATTTCATTATTAGAATACAATTTTAAAGAGGTATAATTGAACTGCCTAAACTCCAATACAAGTCAAATTGAACCATCTTGGATGTCTTGATTAAATGTTTTTATTTTAGGCACAGAGCAACAGAAAAGAGTTTTTTTTTAAACTAGACCAAGTTCATAATGCATGTTTTATTCCTCAGGTACTTTTAATATACAAGTATACATACAAATTAAATATTCAGTACCTATAATGATGTTCATCAGCTCAGACAATTTCAGGTTCGAGAACCTGTGTCAAAACTCATGGAACAAATGTTCACTGGATCCATATCAAAATATCACTTTAACATAGAACATTCTATTTACTCAGGGAGTTGTTGACTTTTAAAGCATCATACCAATGACTTTTCATACCAATTTTGCATAGATCAGTTTTTCCAAGGAGGGGTCCTGTCATCCAAGGTCACTTTTAGTAAAATTCACTGTTATCTTAGGACTTTCAGTAAGGCGGGATATTCTTGATGTTATGTATTTAGCCTCTAAAATTTACACAGCTTTCATTCATCGTTGAAATATATGTGGCCGGGATAGAAATTCAGGACATATAAGAAAGTAAGATTACCGGTAAGTTGTCTAATGATTGTCAACAATGATTAAAAGTACCTGATGTTATTAATTTTTTAACCAATGAAAATTTATTTGCCATTTGAAAGACACTAGTGCCGAGAATACTACGTCTTACTAAAAGTCCAAGGATGGCAGAGAATAATTGTACTGCTAGGTTAAGTATGTACATTTAATAATTCTGCAATGTCCATGGGAACACACGCACTCACCACTATATCCGCCATGAAAATTTCAATCAAAAAGCATCCTATAGAAATTATACTATGGAAACGAGAAAAAAAATATAAGTGCTGACAAAAATTATTGTGTAAGGGTGCTTTTGACAGCTATTTTTTTATTGTTTGACTTACTTAACCCTTTTAATGAACTCTTTCATATATTTATAAAACCTTATTGATTTTAAAAATACATAAATTGCTTCACATTTTACCAATTAAATGACATAGCTTTAGTAATGATGCTCTCAATGCAATTCTAGTCATCAACTATGGAGCTTGAATTTATTAAACGAATTTGAGTTATGTACGGAAAACCTCGATCATTCAGTGCTAGAGTGTCCCTAGCTGAAGAAGGGGATCTCTGCCTTCCAAGGATATGATCGCCTGTAAGCACGGTGTTTTAAACAAACAAACATTACAAAGTGGAAACACTGAACATATTCATCTCTGCGTACATTAATTTGATCTATTTTATATGGTATATGAATAAAAACATGATAAACAACGTTGAACCTTACTTGGACAGGTCCGAGCATTTCCTGAGATCAGAAACCAGACGTTAAAAAGATGTGGCAAACAAACCACTTATTTGTATCTATGAATAGCGAGAAATGTATTACATATACACAAAAAGTAGTAAAACGTGCCACTTCTCTAAATTTTTAATCAACTAAATCGCATCCAAACTACCCATGTTGAAACTGAAAGTATTTTCTTCTTTCACTTCCGTCACAACGTCACACATGCGCATGAACGGTTTATAGAATATTCCGAAGATTGAACCCGATTACTATTATGCTTGTGAATCGTGAAAACGAGTTTTTGGCCGTCTATGCATTAAATATACAACTTATGATTTAAACCATACTTATTACTGTTCTATTATCGATAGTTTCAAATATTTAAAGCGATTTTTACACCCAAACCCTAAAAGTATAGATGTTAAAAAGATTTTTCAAATTATCATTTTTCAGCAAATTTGGTTTAAAAATGTGATATTTTCTTGTTTGATGCCCGCTGCCCCACTTAATTTTTATGCCATATAAGGGAGAGAACATTGGAAAATAACGTGTTAATTTTAAAAAGAAATCTGTAGTCAGAATATCAAGCAGCAATTTATTTTTACTAGTAATGAACTTTATAATTTTGAGCTAAATATGTTTAATTCGCCCTAGAAAGTAATATTAGGTGGATCAGCAGATTAAAAAAATAATTAAACATTTAAACAAGCGTATTTTCTCTATGATTCATATGTTAAAAAAATTCTTTTGCTTTTAATTTTAGAAAGCTAGAATTAATATCTTAATTTCCGCATTTCCGTCATTTCACGAGACAATGTCTATTTTTAGTAACAATCCTTTCAAAAGGAGGCCCGGTTGACCCCAAAATTTACACTGATCTGGAAAGGACAAATACTCAGTTAAGATTCTGAAAAGTTTCAACAAAATCTGTAGTTCCGTTATTTTTATAGGATGGTATGGATCTTTACCTTAACTATCACGTCACAGAAGTATGACGTTACCTTTTCCCCGCAAGCACTTTATAGCGCGATTCAAGTTTCTCTAAAGTTAAGCGTAAATAATAAAAAAAAGAAAAAACAACTTTACGTATTAAATATATATATTTTTTTGCAACGTGTAGTAGTTATTGTTTAAGAACTTCAAAATGTATTTGAAAACAAGAAATGTTTATAACTTTTATATTAGGTTTTAAGGTTTAAATTTTAATTTTTAAAAAATACAAGTTTTATTTATCAATTTATTTGCATAACCGACAGTGAAACCAACGAATTTTAAAATCCCCCCCCCCCCCCGAAAATTAATGTTTTATTTGAAAGAAATCAGGAAATTGCAGCAATTTATTTTATCAATCAAACAATAACTTTATTCCTCTTGCTGTTGTTGGATTCCATGATAATCATTAAAACAGGAATTGCTGCACAAGTGAATATTGCAGACGCCACACCCGTAGCAAGTGTCTTTTCTTTTCCTGGGTGTTAACACGAAACATCGCTTGCAGTAGGACCTGGATCTCCCCAACCTCACAAATATATGGCCTGTCATACTTGGAAGTTTGTGACTGGAAATAAGTTCTTTTCTTCCAGAGAATTGTCCAATCAATTGCTCCGCTAACGCCAATCGAAAATCAAGTTGACTGTATCTTTTCTTCCTTGACTGACCACTTTCTTTACAGATCATAAATGAGTCGATGACGGCCAAGTTAAGGAGGAAATACAATAAGTATTTCCACCATTTTCGACTCTGCCTACCTATAGTGTACTTCGATCTTAACTGATCAAAAATATCCACCCCTCGGAAATAATTCTGGTAATTTGTGATGGACTCGGGACGGCGAACTACCACTGTAGATCCGTCCTTCAGTCTTCGTGAGGCGGGTGCACTTTCATGTAGAGGAGAAGAATTCGTCGATAGCACAGCCACGGGTCTCGTATCCATCCAGACGGTGGCCGTCAATTGTCCATCCTGTCTATAAATAAAATTTTAATCCATGTACATGTATTTTAAACTCTTTGAATTCACTGGAATGAATTGCATAATTAAATTCATCAGTTGGGTAATTTGACACTGATTTGGAATTTCATATTTCTAAATGTCAAAAAAAAATTTATCAGTAACAAATTAATACCTGATGAGATAATCCCCTTTATTAAGTGTGGGGAGGGACTTCAAGTCCGTGGGAAAGTCCTTCCTGGTCCTTACTATAGTTCCACAGGAGAAGATTTTTTTTGATAACAGAACTCTAGCTAAGGTTATCGATGTGAAGAAACTGTCATAAAATACATGAAAGTTCTTGCCAACAAGACTCTCGGTAAGTCTCTCAACCACACCCTGGCCCAGCGGAATACTCTGTCGCTGACCACGTGCTTTCCCCATATACACCTCAAACTGGTGACAAAAACCAGACACACTATCACAGCGTAACCACACTTAAGGCCCCAGCGAACAGGTTTTGATGGTATATACTGTTTAGCCTAATATAAATATATTTTTAATATAATCAAGAATAGTGCTAATTAATTAACATTCCTTTTTTTTTTTAATTTACATCATTTCGCACAATTTGTCTTTTTATAGATGGGCTTTTAAAAAGTTTCAATTTTTTTGATTGAAGCTGTGGAAGTAAAGCTTGTTTACTTATTAAAAAAAATTAGATTAAAAAAAAACCTACCCTATGGCGGCCTTTGTAGGCAATCATCCCTTCATCAATTGTTTGGTACTGCCCTGGACCGTATGACTTATTTATGTTCTCTGAAACCATGTCCATTAAGGCACGGATTTTACACAACTGATCATTGTCATCAGTAACTGAACTACAATGTAGATACTGGGTGAGTTTTTCATAGCGTTTTACTGGCATGACATTCTGAAAACCGGCATTTGCCAAGAACTTGTTTTTGCTCCAATAAAGTTTATAATCCGGTAGCTTGTTGATGCCCATTAATATCAAAAGTCCAATATATGCTTTCATCTCTTCTGTAGTGCAATTGTACCAATGCGGATCATGACCTGTAACATAGATATAGTGGGAACTTTTATTATATCATTGTCTGTCCGCCGTGACCAAAGATGAGAATTTTGTATTATCTTTCAAAGGATTTATAAATTGTGAATTTTTTCAATGAATGAAATTTATTCATTTCCTAGAGGGGGGGGGGGGGGGTTTACAAGGGTTCTGCCCCCTTTTTATTTCATTTCCTAAAAAGGGTACTGATAAAGAAAATACCAGTACACAATATATACCCCGGTATATTATTTTTTTCTGCAGATAAGAAATGTAAACCATGTATTCCAGTCAGATTAATGTTATAGATACTAGACTGGTGTAGAACCCTCATCACAAAACGATGGAAAGAAAAAAAGAGAAGAAAGCATAATTTAAAGTGAATTATTCCAAATGATAATTATATTTAATCAATCTTATACTAATTTTGTAGGAATTAACCTTCAATATTTATTTATTTATCGTAGAATGTTTGTTTGATAAGTACATCTAGGAGTGCTAATTACAGCTTACTGTTGAAAATGAAGGAGAGAGAGAGAGAGAGAGAGAGTTTTATTTTAGCACTCTGTTTATGTAAGAATAGTAGGCTCCTAAACAATATAATACTTGATTTTGAAAATCAGACAGACCTATCTTTCTATTTTAATGAAAAAAATTGCCGTGCAACACATATTCATAATGAAAGTAAAGTGTACCGCAGGTTTGGGGAAGGGGGGGGGGGGCTGCCGTAAGCCCAAAAGCGGGTCCGGGACGGTGCCCTGATAGGTGCTAAGGGTCAAGTACTTAGAAGTTTTTTGTTTTTTTTCCTGACACGAGTATTTATTTCCTTGCAAAAATTTATGCCATGTCGTTTTCCGGTAGAAATGATATCAAACAAAAATTGAACTGGAACAATATGACTCAAAATAATTTTAAACTGTTCATACATTTAAGCACAATATTTTTGTGGATGGTAATGTTTTATTTAACTCCAAATAGCTTTCCATCTTCATTTTTTTTCTTAAATAATTATGCGTATGCAATTACATTTCCACAGCTAGTTATGCGCTTGGTTCCTTCGTTTCTGCTGTTCTGCTCATGCAATCAAGTACAACATTTCTATTGTATTGCAAAGTAATTTTTATAATCAATACTATTTTTCTTACCATTCTGTCTTTGCTGCATACATGCATATTTGTTTGTTTCTGCTGTTAATATACTCAAGCAATCAACATCGAAAATAAGCTGAAAAAAGTCTTTTTCTTCAGTGTCATTCTCCAGATTATGTGTGGGCCCGGTGGTGCCAAGAAAAGGCGGGAGCGCTATTTCTTCTAAACTTGAAGTCCAATTTGGTGCGATGCCCTCGCTTTCTTCAACATCACTACTGCTGCTTGATTCTGAGTCATAGTCAAATGGACTTTCGTCACTGTCGGCCTCTCCTTCATCTGAACTTTGGTCAGAATTATAAAGACTCCGAAAAATATCAGAATTTGCTATTGGAGACGAATTTGTCATATTTCTATCATATTCACAAAATTAATAATATTGCGTCATCTATACTCAATAATGACGTTTAAAATCGATTATGACGTAATATTTTAATCAGATTAAAACTTTTTTTTTATTTTAAAGATATTAACAAGTATAAAATAAACGGGAATCGGCATTAAACTGAAGATTAAACGTACTTTTGAAAGTGCGTGAAAAGTGCGTGATTGCGGGGAAACGGTAAATGCGTGATTTTGCGTCAGAAATAGGAAACGGTATATGCGTTAAAATGCGTGATTGCGGGGAAGGGGGTTAATACTTTTCAATATACATGTATATCGGTATAATAAAACAATTGATATTACCCCTTTTGAGGTCAACATGGTGAAATAAGGACCCTCGACCTGGCCCACTCGATGACCTGCTCTGACCTCGGCCGCTACGTGGCCTCGGTCAGGTCGGGTCACCTCGTAGGCCAGGTCTCGGATCTTTATTTCACCATGTTGACCTCAAAAGGGAATTTCATTGTATATCAACGTGATCATAGTGATTGTAAATTTAAATGGAGTGATGATGTTTCCGCACTTTTAAATTGAGACAATTTAATACACATAAAAGAAGTGATATGCTTTTAGCAGTGAAAATAAAAATAAAGAATTTTAGAGAAATTTTATGTCTGGCTGCAATAATAGTAATGATGAATTTCTTGCCCTTATACATGTAGATTTATAAAAAAGTTCTTCAAAGCAATTTTAGATCTTACAAATGACATTCATCATGAAGACATAAAACAAAACGCGTGTTATATAATAAATCAAAAGAAAACCCTACCCCATCCTGCATACTCTTTAAATAGTATATCGATGCTGTAGATACTGCGATATCCACCTAGGTCAACAGACCACAGCGTTGCTTTACTGGTCGAACTTGGGCCAATGGCTTCGGTATTAGTACATGTTTCTTTATTTCTATCTGTTGCAGTTGTTGGTCCACATGGGGGTTGACAATTATGGTGTGTTGGCAGCATCATTGTGTTTTGATCTTTTGATAGATCGTCTTTAAAATCATTTAAAAATATTTAAACGTAAAGTTGATGGCATATTAAAGTCTAAATTTAAAACAAAAGAGAGGGAAAATGTAGATTTTCCACTAATTTACTCAACAGTGCAGTATGGAAGTAATACAATATTTTTCGACCTTCGGATATTTCTTTTTCTTTTTCAAAAGCAAAAATAAGGAAATAATTATATAATCTGCCTATATCATATTGTCTCTGCTACTTGATCCTTTAAATGTCCATTCATGAATGTATACAATTTATGTCATGATATATTTACTCGATTAATACGTCTTCCCAAGAGATTCAACGAGACTGCGGAATTAGATTTGATAGATACGAAATTTTGAAAATATTTCGCTGATTTTTTGCCCTTAAATTAGTAAGTATGAATTATTTGATTTATTTTCTTTGAAATTTAATCACTGAATCGGCCATCTTTGAACATTTCTTGAGTGTCTGGCGAACTCCTGTAATTAACATGCAAGACAGAGTGAACAAGTTGCCTTAAATATTATTCCGGCGGCCGTTGATATATAGTTTATTTAAAAAGTTAGTTCCTGCACATTCGTTCTTTTTTTTTAAATCGCAGATCGAAGAGATGCACTTGAATTAGTTTCCTCTTACCTGTAAACACTGACAATATTTTTTAAAAAAAATATTTCAACGGATTTTCGACTTGCTTCAAATGCATAAATAATATGCGACAGTCATATTCGTATATAAATAGTTCAATGTTCAATCTGGACTTTAATTTCCTTCAGATAAACGCAGTAAAAGAAAATTGTTCGTAAAAAAAAAAGTTGTATATTTTTAATTAAGTACAAAAAATCATTTAAAAAATCATAAAAATAAGGAATTGTATTGATGTTGACATACCATACCCATCTACAGAAGTTATTCCTAAAAGAAATAGTCCTATTCTATAACTTATTTCCATCATTTAAATCAAAGAATTGATACGCAATTGAACAGGAAACTCAAACGGTTTTTACGCATATTATATGGTAACCCTTTCTTGCAAAAACAGTTGTGTTAACTTTAACAATTGTCCGATCCTTAAAATCTGAGCATCAGGCCTTAAGTCATTTAAAAAAAATTAACCCGTGGGATTTCTTTCAAAATTCATCATAATATTCTGGAAAAATATATCAAATCTCAAACTATATTTCAGGAAATGGCATTAAATATTTCTAATTGGAAATTTATGAACAGGTCATTTAAAGACTACGGAAGTCCATTAATACAAAAAAAATTGTTGCACTAATCGAGAAAATTGTTTTGTTCAAAAGCAAAAATTTGCTTTACCATCTATATGAAAAAAGTCTAACATTTCTAATGTTTTGCCCAGCGGGCATAAAACATCGATGTTTGACCGCTGAGTGAGATGTTGGACCGGTCGATGAGATGTCACAGAAATTGTGGAGTTTATCATTTTCATTCTTTGGTGTTCACAGGTGACGAACCTGAGGTTACATCACGAAAGACAATACAAATAGCATGTATGTCAAAAAAATTAAAATCACATCTATAATAAAACATTTATTGACTATGTTCTCGGGCAAAATGCGTTTTGTCGACCCTCGAACCAAACTTTCTGCCTTTGGCCTAACGACCTCAGGTAGAGAGATTGCTTCTTACGTCTGACAAAACACATGTTGCCCTAAAACTCAGTCAATAAATGTACAAGTAGAATTGATGAAAAGCATCAAATCGGCCGCAAACAAAATTTAGCATTTCAAAAAGTACTTTCACAATTTTAAAACCATCCATGCAAGGAAAGCACAAAGTATTCAAAGTTGAAATAGTGACCATTTTGTATTTCAGGCTGTCTTCAAAGCAAAGGAAATAAATATTTTTTTAAAAATTATGTATGAAAATTTTAGTGCAATCTTTTGCCCATCAAGCGGATTTATCGATGTAATAAAGTCAATGATAAATGTTAAGGATTTACTGTCATCAAATTGAAGATGTAGACCTCTCAACAGCTCAGGATGAACTACGGGCTGATACCCTGGATCTTTGTCACGTGATAATGCCCAATGTTTCGGCAGCTGTGCTGCAAGGCGCGGTGCAATATACATGTACGTATGTAGAAAAAATATCCTTGTATCATTCGCAGCTGCATCGTCTCAAGCCACGGTCCGGAGTCCGCACATAGCTCTTTCCTACCCATGGCTGCTTGATCACAAGAAATGTCGTAATCTTGAATATTTACACCTCTCTATTGTGACGTCATATTCAGTCAGTGGTAAATTTTGTTTCCATCGCAACTGAAATCAACAACTGACGTCAACAGTATACAAGAAATATTTCCTATACTGTGATTGGACATTGAAAGGTCGCGATCAAGTTCATCATCCGACTATGCTTTACTCGCATTGGTCTATTTTTTAGTGAGCTACGAAGAATTCTCTCCTCGTTCAACCACGGCCAGAATGGGAGAGGATCGTACATTTTGGCCTTTTGGTTTGAGACGATGTCGCAGCTGTAGCATATTCAAAACAATTTTACTAGTTAATACCACGTCATTATTATCCAGAAAATATGATTTTCTTTCATATCTTACACACTCCCAGGCTGGGGAGTACTTATTGTGAACTCTTTTTATTTTACCATAAATTACAGGCACGTAGCATCGTTTTTGAAAGTGGGGGGGCCAACCTGAGAAAAAAATTTTTTTTACTCACTGCAGCCGATAATAATATTTTTTATCTTGTCAGAAACCAGACAATAAGTAAAGGAGAAAGTCCGAAAATTGTCTATTCTGTGAGAGAAAGAACCGTTCGAGGCCAGAAGGGACAGTTTGATGACTTTATCCTACTAAAAACATTTTTTTTCTATTGTTAACTTAATAAACTGTCCCAGGTAATGGTTATATATTTGCAATGATTACGTATCACACTTGATTGACCAGAGAGTGAGGAGTGAAAACAATAGCTGTATTGTTCAACTTAATGGACAGTGCCAGGTTAAGTTGATTTAGCTCACTTGATTTCTGACTATTTACCATGTAAAGCTTCATGAGTGAAGATATTCTCATCGGATGGAGAATGTAATACATATTTTTCCAAAATACAAGCCAAAGGGTGGTATAAACATTAAGATGGATAGGCACAAGCAGAAGCCTGTAGGTATGCAGATTCTGAAGTTGGTGTTAAAGTTTGATAAAAAAAAATATCACAAATCTTAATTTGTGAACAATCAGGATTAAATAGAAACGATAGGAAACATTCTTTGAGAACACCAGCAGCGACCCACATGTATTAAGCTGAGACTGAAGAACCGCTAATAGAAGAGAAAAACAGGCCACACATCCATTACAGTTTGAACCAACAATAAATAGGAGCAGAGAGTAAATTAAATTCGAGAATTCGTGGAAATATGGGGATTCAACTGATGACAAGTGTATGAAAAAAAATGAAAATTTGTGATTCCTGTCGTAAAAATGATTCCGCCTGCAGTGCATCTAGTGAGCTTATCATTTCATCGGGAAATATTCCTTTCTCTTGTAAAATTTAAATTGCTGTTGGATATATTTTAACAATAAACATTCATGGAATGGATCTACCATGCCCAGCATTTTTTTTTTATATACAAATGTTGTGAAGATGATGAGACGTTTATTTATTGATAAAGAAATTTCTGGATATGGATGTTTTAAAATTATTCTGCATCAGGATATAACATATGCGTCTTTTTGCATTGGAATTTTCATTTCCAAAGATGATATACTGTTAAACATTTCATTTACAAATAATGTACTGTCATAGGTGACTTAATGTACAGATTTTAAAAAATCCAAATCTACTTTGCTATATAATTTACTAAAAAAAATTACCTAACAAAAATGCTTTAAGAAATTATATTATGCAGGGCAAATGTAAATTTGAATAGTTTATTACGTCCCCGCTTGAAAAGATGGAGGGTATAGAGTAATCGGTATGTCCGTCTGTTACGCTTTGGGGTATCCATCTCTTATCCGCAACTCCTCTTATACCACTGAATGAAATTTGATGAAACTTTCACAGAATCTTTATTACATATTGGCATTGTACATCTCCTATTTTACTTTTTGATCCGACACATATTTTGGGTTTCCCAGACCAAAACATGGACACTGCCATTTTATTCATATGGGAGGCGGGAGTTAACATTTAGTGAGATCATTGCTCAAAGTACCTCTTTAGTTTAATTACAATTATAACAAACATAAAACTTCTTGTTTTTTTCATGCCCCCGTAAACGAAGTTTCGGGGGGTATATAGTTTGTGTCGTGTCTGTCAATCTGTCTTTCTGTCTGACTGTCTGTTTGTCAGCAAAATCTTTAACCTTGCCCGTAAGTTTTGATTAAATGTTTCTATGACTTTCATATTCCACATGTGTATTCCTTGTGACAAGACCTTTCTTTGGGTACCAACAATTTGACCTTTTGGCCTTGACCTTGGATATTGACCCACTTTTACGCAAAAATTCCAAATTTTTACTTTGGCCATATCCTTAGAACAGTTGATACCAGGACTTCTATACTTCATACATGTTTTTCTTTGTTGAAAAGCCCCTTCAATGGAGATTTCAAACATCTCTGACCTTTTAAACTTGACCTTGGAGATTTCCGTACATATGAAAAAAACTTTAACCTCAGTCATAACTTTTGACAGCTAATGCTAGTGCTTTCATACTTCATATATGTAATCCTTGTGAGAACAACCTTCATGAGTTTTCTAGGACTTTGACCCTTTGACCTTGGAGTTTGACTTACTTAAAAGAAAACATAACTTGACCATAACTTTTGAAGGGTTATGACTATGGAGCTTTCATATTTTTTTTTAATATTTAATCATTTTGACAAGCCCTTTAATTTGATATCAAGAACTTTGACCCTTTGACCTTAACCTTGGAGTTTGTCCTACTTTTTAAAATTGTTAACCTTGGCTTTACCTTTCGAAGGGTTGGGGCTAGGGCTTCCATATTTATTCTTCGTGGCAATTGACCTTGACCTTGGAGATTTCCGTACTAATAAAAAACTTTAAACTTGGCCTACTTTTATATCATACAATAGTTTATTGTATTTCCGAAGAGAATTCCCTAATTTTGGTACCAATATATTATATTTGCATTTAGAAAAGTTTAATCTTTGCTATGTTGTCATAAGGGGGCATCGGTGTTTCACAAACACATCGTGTTTTGTAAATATTACTGTATTTTTATCTTTATTACTATAAGCTCACCTGAGCGATGTATTAATTTACATATATCTTCACTAATATAAGAGTAAGGCGTCATCAGTTCAATCTCAAAACAGTTTTTCATTAAGGTACAGCTCCACATCATTCGTAGAGAAAATTCTCCGGAGAACGGACCGATACTGTATGGAGTTTGTCTTATCCATGAATCGTTAGTACCCTTTTTTAAATGGTGAATTCTTTATATTGAACAAATGGATCAAAACACATACTGATCCAAACAGCTATTGTAAAGATATAATGAAGATCAGAATTTAACTAAGAAACATATTTGAGATAAATATCCTGAAGAACAGCATAGTCATTAACTGTCACATAAATAAAGATATTCCCAGATAGTGTAGATATTGATTTTTTTTCTTCTAATTATTACCCAAGTTAAGGGTAGTGATTCAATAGGAGATGAAAGATAACAATTGGAAATTTTGGATTTTTTTCAAAATTAATATTACAATAAAATCTTCATAAGACATACGACTGTTGGAAAATTATTGAATTATTATGATTTTTTTCCCTTTCTTATTTCATGGCAAGTAGCATGTACAAAAAGGCCTAGGATAACAACAGAAAAATATATCAGTTGTCTTAATTTTAGTCGTCCTGTAGATGATGTCTTTAAGTGTAGGTATATATCTAGCGTAGTCTCGGATTCGGTTGTTTGGGTTCTTTACATCTAGATGTACACGTACAGGTTCAGGTTGACTCAGAGAATGTTTGAAAATTCACAAAATTGTACACAACATTTTTTTTATTTTTGCTCTCATTTGTGCATGTTTGATAGATTGCTTTATCAGGAATATGATATAGATAAAGATTTTACAACAGTTTCAAAACAGTTATAAAGACAGATTGAAATTAAGATCGCACAAAAGATGTCATTCTTTATTAAATATCATTAATCCATGCCACAAAAGAACGGCTTAAGCCATACAATAATTTCAAATAAAATAAAACAATGTCTTAGGCCGGAACTTTAAAATCCAGACTCTGTGGAGTGCATCTAGTAAATGAAATTTTCACTGAGGTTTTTCTAATGAAGCTTTTACTTTGGAATTTTGGAAAACTGTGCCATCTGCATCATTTTAATAAAATTCTGGTAAAGTTTCATGAATTTATATCCATTCCTTCAGTTGAGTTGAATGTAAATTCTGAATAGCTTCAAAACAACCCTCGAATTGTTATGCAAGCAACTTCAAGTTGTTTAGATTTAAATATATCCAGATCAGAGTCTAACGATAAAAGATCAAGCAATCTATGGGAGAGAAAGATACGAGTTTGAAAAGAGAATACAGCTGAAAACAATTTCATTTAAAGAAAAGAGTTGCTAGATCACTCGTAAGCATAATATACAAACCATAAACAAAAGGTTTAAATTTTACTCAGATACAAATTAACAGCTGATCATCTTAGTTTTTTATCTTTAATGATGCTATAGCTTGCAATACATTGCATTTGTACAGGAATTTCACATTCTACATGTAGCTCTACAAAGTCTTCAAAGAGAGGTTTTCGTAAGTAATTTGAGTATTCACATGTAGCTCTTGATAGTGGTCTTTATTTTCAAAGACGTTCAATTCCTCGTAAAATGTTTTCAAAGTTAGAGAATCGGCATTTTGTTCTGCTGTCTGTTTTGACTGTTTCTTTTTTCTAGTAAATTCTTTGAATTTCTTCCGTCTACAATAGAAAATGTAATAATGATTTCAGAATTTTATGTCTTCAGTCATTGTTTTTTTTTTTATTAAGGACAGATGGTACAAACAAAAAATGGATGCCTGGATTGGTATATATTTTTTGGCCTAATTTCATTGCAAATGATGCAAAAATTAATTTCTAGAATATAAATTGTTAACCTTCTGTGATGTTCAAAGGTATACTCTTTTGAAACCATCCTTATTATTCTATACAAATATTTTTCACTTCAATTCCCATTTTTGTGAAATTCTGAATAAAAAAATTAAAAAATACGCGGTGAAACCTATTCATTTTACTCATTTAAACATGACCATATTTGTTATTTTCATATTTTTTGACATACGTTTGTTTGTATCATCTGTCCTTAAGTAAAATTTTAGAAAGATAATTCAAAATTTAAAATTTTATATGATTACTTAAGCAGGTATTGTAAAAAAAAAAAGAGAACGTGTGTTTGTTTTCATAAGTTAATATGCTAACTGCTAGGACATGTAAATGTTGCAAGTTCTTAAAATTTTTGTGTCATTTCCAAAATTTTATCAACTTGCCTCTTTTTTGGTAGTAATATTCCGCCATAACCTGCTTATTGTGTTCATTTCACAAAAGAATGCACCGTATACCTGGTATGACAATTTTTTTTAACCGATGCAGGTTTCATATAAATTTATAAACATTCTTGTTTAAGCTGGCCATTCATGATTTCTTTGGTCGTTATACAGTGTAATGACTTCGTTACCTGTTAACATGTAGCAAATACATTCTGGGTACTATTTTGACGTGAATTTTTCAACTAATTATTAGACCTTTGTTTTTTGCAAATTTGATTAAGAAATTCTTCGTCAATCTGATCAAAATACCGGTATGGTTCTGTCAGCGGATGTGACTTGTCGACAAGCAAGATCTACAACCCAATTCGCAAGGTTTTTACATTTGAATAGTTTTCAATATCAGTCATAGTTCATTGTTTATTATCTTCATTTTGAAAGTATGTGCATGTTACTTTACCAAATTATATGAATAATACCTTATGAGTACAACAATGACAAATACAGCAATGATAGTAGCACCAATTGAAATCGGAATCTCTACTGCAAAAGTCTCTGTGGATGCTTTATCTGCTAAGAAAAAACTTGTGTAGAATTAACACTTCCTCAATCAAACATTTGGATAAAATTTGCTTACTGCCTTATTCAAAATTAAAGCAATTAGTCTTTAGCAATAGCAATGAATTGTTTGAATAATGTACGAAATCTAGTAAAAATGTTTCAATGTGTATGTAGTTTGATTTTACTTTCAAGATAGATACAATTAGAAATATTGAAGTTTGAAGCAAGAGAGTTTTTACAGTGTTTGTGATTTATTTTGAATGCAGAAAGAAAAAAATGAATACATATAATGCAATGCAGTCTTGTAATAGATGTATAGAAATGCGTCTATTTTTATTTAGAAAGTACCTTTTCTTCATCAAGAAGTTTTTTGATAAAAATAGATAAAATAGACAATTTCATTTTAAATTGGGGTTTGTTTTCTTTACTCAATACATTTCAGTTTATTTTGCTTTCTGAAAATGGTATAGTGCTCGGCATTTTTAAATAAAGCTAATTATAAAACTAGTGCTAATTGTAACGGGGACCGTTACAGATGTTCCCCAAACGCTCCCCAACTCCCTTTCGGTGCCATATTCCCTGTAAGCTTCATTAAATTAGACAAACTTTAACAACGTTTACCGAGAAGTGTACCAAGATCATTCAAATTTTAGCATTGCACGCGTGCGCATGTGAATGCATGTGCGTAATGACCATATCATCTTGTCTACACAATCTATATATTTTAATATACTAAATATTAAGTATTGAATCCAAAAGTATTAAAACATACGCTCATTCAAGTGTATTTTTGATTTTACTCATTTCACGTGCACGCACGTGCATACATAAGCATGGTGACCATACCTTCTTGTAGAAGTCCATTACATCTATCTATGTTCTAAATCCCACCCCATTTGGTTGAAAACCAAGGGAGTTACAGCTGTTTAAAATTTCAGCCAATCAGATTGCAGAGCACGTACACGCACGTGTATGCATGTGCATGGTGACTATACCATCTTGTAGAAGTCTATTATATCTATCTGTGTTCCAAATCCCATCCTGTTTGGTTGAAAACCAAGGGAGTTATAGCTATTTAAAGTTTAAGCCAATCAGATTGCAGCGCACGTTCATGCACGTGTTTTCATGATAATTGCTATATATCGTGTTGTAGGATGTCCTAATGCATGGCTATGTTCAAAATTTCAAAGGATTTCGTCAAGAAACAAGAAAGATTTTGAGACTTTAGTTTCAGCCAATCAGAGAGAAGCGCACGTGCATGCGCGTAATATCTTGCTACTTTGACCATGTCATATTGTCTATGCTACTAAAATATCCTTATATTATGAGTTTCAAAGCATTTCATCAAAAATGTAAAAAGTTACGCCTATATCAATCAAATCGGTCATTTCACGTGTTGCACGTGCACGCTCTTGCAAGCACGTGCGCGCAAAATGACCTTCGTTCTGCAAATCTACATAACGTGTCTACTGACCCTAAAAAGGTTTTAACTAAGTCGGATGTGTAGTTTACAAGATCACTCCCGGACACAAAAGTACCCAGGAAGAAGAAGAAGAAAAATAAGAAGAAGAAGAAACACAGTAAAAACAATATGTTCCCCAACTTCGTTGGTACCCAGTAGAATGAGCAAATTCGCTGCTTTTATTTTTGACGCAAGTAATTAACATGCTGCAAAAAAGATAGAAAGCGACACTTTATTAGGTAAACTCCCTCCCCGTTCTATCTTCGATCCTTTCTCCTTCTTTTCTCCGTTGGTAAAATGCGGGGAGTAGCAACTATTGATAAGTTTTCAATATATTATTAAGCTATTTTTATTATGTGTTAAACGATGATGCATGTGAAATTGTACAATACCCTGGTAGGTCATGCCTTCTCATGGAGAAAAAATAAAAATCAAGAATGTTTTTTATTTATAATTTTTTTTTTACATGTTTCTCACTATTTAATATGGTCTTCAACTCTACCCGTTTATACGGGCCCAGTTCATAATGAAAGCTATCGGGCATATTTAAAATCAAGATATGATTTGAAAATTAAAATCACTGCGGGGAAAAAAACTCTTTAAAAGTAGTATTCAGAAACAAATGTGTAGAATCGCATGTACATGTAAATGGAGAACAATTATCCAGAATAAACACTGACCTTGATTACAAGAGCCGTCAATATGGTGACATGAATTGTTGCAAGGACAAACAAAAGAACAGTTTGTACCAAAATATCCCTCTTTGCACACTGAAAGCAAAATAAGAGTAGTTTATATCGTTCAAAAATTATATGGCAACAACTATATAAATTAAAATAATTCATTCATTTGGATAATACTTACAATGCATTGTGCAATTTCTAATAAGCAATTTAATTTCATACTGTTAAAACACTCTCTTCCAACGAAGCCATCTAAACATCCTTCTTTACAAGTTCCATCCGTATGGTCGCATCTGTTATTCTTACAATATTTACTGCACTGTCCATGGCAGTTATCTCCATACGATCCTATAGGGCATGCTGAAAAAGACGTTTATTTTTATCCCATAAAAGGGGCATTTCTGATCTCAACCATTAAAAATTTACCTACGTTTACTACAAAAATCCCCTGTATATCCCGGGCTACAACCGTTGTCACAGTAACCAGTTTCTCTTCTACAGTAGGTGTTATTCAGACAGTGACCACTGCAGCTATGGATACAGTCTGGACCGTAAAACCCATCTTTGCATGCTGTAATAGCAAAATTAAGTGTGTGAGTACGAGATTGATCCTTCTTTTCATCTTTTTATTAAGTACCAAAAACACTGATGTTTAAAAAATAGTTGTAGACATGAAGAACAATTTGGTTATTTTCTTGTTTATTTATTTTTTTTAACTTTTTTATTGTTTATTTAGAATTATTTGGACATGTGCATTCCCTGTCCTTATGTAATATACATGTGATACAAATATAAAACTGTTTGGATGCCATGATCCGATAAAATTATCCAGGGTTAAGGTACACTTGCTTATTGAATATGGCAGTAATACAAAACTAACAGAATTCACATTATCCCGTATATATAAAAGGTAAGCATTCACTAAAATGTTCGACAATAATACATTAACTGTACAAAAAATCAAGTCCTTCCCTTTTTTTAAATCTAATCAATAGGTTTGTTACATTTATCAAAGAACCTGTAACAAATTAATGAAACATACAAAAGATGAAGAAAGAAAACAATGATCATTCTTTAATAACGTAAATCTGGAAATTTTTACGTCGATTTTATTTTGCGAATTCGGGTCAAAATGGTTTTGATTAATTTTTACGTTTCAAAAATTTGCGAATTACCACTGCTTTGTTTACATTTTCTTATTGGTTATTTTTATATATATATATATATATATATAATGTTTCATTACCCCATCACATGAATATGGTGATCAAAAAGTTTACAGCCAAGGTTGGGGAGCCTTGGATTCTGCAAACTAATTTGACAAAGTCCTTATATTGAACATACATCTTGTGAGATGTGACAGATGAAGTTTTTATGAACAAAAAAGAAAAAAAAAACAACATTCACACTTCAGTCATACATATATGTGTTTGCAAGCTTAATCAACTAAATGATACAAAGAAATTAATTGTTTCTATAGTAAGTAGTTGAAACAGCAAGGTATTTTTAAATGAAACCATTTTACAGTGCATATTCTAATGGAACACAGCTCCATATTCTATCAAATTTCTCAATTTCACAGTTTTTCTTGTAAATATATTTCTCACATTTATAATAGTACAAAATCTCATTTTTAGCTCCTTCAAATGAAGGAATTTGATTTAAACATCTTTTTCGGTATATGTGCCTCTTTACAATACATGTTATCAAATTTACAATATAATAAAATTTAAAATAATTTCCAACAATTATGTCCAATTTATTCATTGCAATATCAATTCCAGATATTTCTTTTATCCAATCATGAATTTTTTCCACGATCTCACTTACATATTCACATTCCCACAGTAAATGTCCTAATGTCTCTGGTGTACATTACAAAAAGTACACAATCCTGATTAAACAATCCCAATCTTGTTTAAAAATGTGTTTGTTGCAAGAATTCTGTGCATAATGCGATATTGGAACCATCTAATTTGCATGTCATGTGACTTTAAATATAAGACTATTTTTAATCTTTCACCAACTACTGTTTACATCTAGATCAAACTCCTTTTCCCATTTTATTTCACATCTAGGTTTTTTTCAACTATGATTTAAAAAAACATTATAGTAGTCTTTTGAGCCCATTTTACTTTTTCGTATTGTTTGCAAAAATTGTGGGTAAACAGGTAAGTTATTGACAATATAATCTATATTGTAATACAAATCTAGTTTCTTTATACTATTTATAATCCCATAGTACAAAGTAAATGGTGGATGAAAATTGTACCAGTTACAGAACTCTTCATAACACATCAATTCACCAGTGTAATTGTAAAAATCTAATATGTAACACACACCTTTATCAAACCATTGTTTATAAAATATACTTTTGTCATTGATACATATTGATTCGTTAAACCATACAGGACTCAAGATACAATGAGTCTCAATACATTTTCTTAATTCTAAAAATGCTGAAAAAACATCAATCCAAAATATATTTGTACTAATTTTAATAAGCTTTTGCAAAAAGAAAGACCAAAAACTGTTATCTGTGATACATTAGGCAAAGTTTCAATTATCAAGTGTTTCCATCCAGACTTACAAGTATCATCATAAAATCGGCGAACCCATGTAACTTTCAGACTTTTAGCAAAAGTTTCAAGACAAATCACTTGGAAACCTCCATTTTAATAGCTTTGAATAATATCACTCTTTGCAACTCTTGGAGTTTTAGAGTTCCAAACATACTGATAAAAAATATTTTCAATTTCTTTTAATCTTTCTTTTGGGGGAGTTGGTAAACTAATTAACAAGTGTGTAATTTTCGGAAGAATCAATGATTTAACTACAGTAATCCGTCCTGCTATTGATAACATTCTGCGTGACCATGAACATATTAGAGCTTTTATTTCTTTAAGTTTGGGTGTGAAGTTTAATTCAAACATAGAATTACTTTCTAGATTTACACAATATGTTATTCCTAATACAGTAAAGGGCTTTTGAGACCAGTTTGAGTTCTTGAATTCCTCCGATATCTCCAAATTTTGTCTTAGTGAGCCTATTTTAATACAGTGGGTTTTTTCATAGTTAGGTTTTAATCCAGAAAATTTGAGAATTGATCAACAAGAGAGAGTGCTAATTTTAGAGAATTTTTGGAACCATCTTGTAGCAGTACTGTGTCATCTGCATATCGAAGTAATTTAAATTCCTTACTCACTGTAGTAATGCTCCCGATTAACGAATTATTCCTTATCATAATAATCATTATCTCAGCACAAAGGAGAAATAAATACGGAGAGATTGGATCGCCTTGTCGGCAACCTTTACCTATATTAAAAAATTCTGAAAAAATACCATTCTGTACTACACATAAATTGGCATCTTTATAAAGGAATCACCAAAATTGAAAAAATCTAATACTTTAAAAATAAATTTTCATGAGACGGAGTCAATAGCTTTTTCAAAGTCTATAAGAAGGACTAATCCAGGGTTATTGTTTTCATTACAATAGTGTATAATATCATAAAGGAGCCTAGAATTTTCACCGATGTACCGTCCTGCAAGAAAAACTTTTTGATTTTCATGAATTATTTCTGACAAAATTGGTTTAATACGATTTGCTAATACACCAGATAAAAGTTTATGCGTGATATTCAAGAGTGAAATTGGTCTCCAATTTTTTAAATATTCTCTAGGTTTATTCCCTTTGGGCAGGATTGAAATGATTCCTTGTCTTTGAGTAAGTGATAGTCTACCAGTCTTAAAGCTATGTTTAAAAGACTTTAAAAGCAGTACTAGTGTACCAATGTCTGACCAGAAGAATTTAAAGAACTCAGCAGTAAAACCATCTGTACCTGGTGATTTATCTTTTTAAAGTTTTTTAGTGTATCAAGTATTTCCTGTTTAGTTATTTCACATTCTAGTTTCTTTTTAGCTTCTGGGGATACCTTTCTAATATCATTTATATGTATTATATCATTTAGGTATACATCCTCTAATAATTGATCTTTATTGCTATAAAGCGATTTGTAAAAAAATTAAAATCTCTTCCAAAATCTCATCTTGTTTATTAATAGTTTTACCTTGACTATTAATTAATCTATTTATATTTTTATTGACATAATTTCTTTTTTCAAGACCCAGGAAATATTTAGTGGGTTTCTCACCATCCTCAATCCACTTACATCTACTCCTTAATAAAAGTCCATTTAGTTCATATTTTCTGATTTCTTCTAATTCAATCTGTAGGTCATTAAGCATATTTGAACATATTTCTAAGTGATATGCATTGTACAATTCCATTACAACTTTTATTTGAATTTGTAGTTCTTGTTTTCTATTATTTCTTTCCTTCGCTTTTTTAGCTGAATAATACAGAGTCATACTTCTTGTTTTCATTAAAAGTATATCCAGGAACAAATCATCAGGGACCGTTAGACTTGATTCAGTAATTGTATTAGATTCAGGGCCTTTGTATTCAGAAAGTGTCTCCTTGATTACTTGTTTTACATTTGAAACATAATCCTTATTTCTGAAAAGAGATTATCGGTTATTTTTTTTAAGACAAATATTTTTGCGAATGCAATGAACTCGCAAATTTGCTAAAAAATATTCTACAGCAAAAATTTTCAGATTTACGGTAATATTAATATTAGAGGGCATAAAACACAGACCCCTGGAAGTTCCGGAGGTGGGATCAGGTGCATGGGATGCCTACACATCACAAGACCGTACAATTTAAGAATGCTGATTTAAGAGATTGTTGAAATTCCTGAAACATCATATAATCGGGGAGTAGCATGCTTTGCTTTAACAATTTATAAACTAAAGAGCGTGTGATTGAGTAGATAATAGGTGGGAAGGCATAAACAGTTTAAACGAGTAATAGCGGAATATTACTACCTAAAAAAGGAAAGTTGACGACAGAAAAGCCGAAATCTCGATTTTCACACCATCAAGTTATTTGATGTTTATTTTTGTTATTTATCTACAAGTACAAAGATTTGAAACTGTATAGATACAATAACTAAATAACTCGGATGATTTGATTAAAATTTCACAAGTTTAAAAAAAAGAATCGAAATCAAATTAATACTACATGTTGCTCGTTATGTTAATACAGTTTTCAGGTTAGCTTAGACTTTCAGTAAGACTTGGCATTCTCGGCGCAATGCAACTAGCTTCTGTCAAATGACGGATAGATTGGTTAAGAAATTAATAACATCAGGAACTTTAAATTGTTGTTGACTACGATGAGAGGACTTAAGCCCCGCCTCTGCGTCGTGCGAGAATTTTTAATTCGCTATTTGCTTCACCAGTTGACATTCGGTCTAATTTCTATCCTATGAATAGTTCAACAGGGAACGAAAGCTGTGTAAATTTCAGAAGCTAATTAGATAACGTCGATGATGCCACGCCTTACTAAAAGCCCAAACTTAACTGGAAATCGTCCTATTAATGCTGGACTATATCAACTTATTTATATTTAAATAAACAAAATAAATTTTTTTATAACTAACGTTCATCGCATAACTTCCCCATCCATCCATCTGCACAACCAGCTTCACATTGACCAGTCACGTGATTACAAGGTTGGTTCCCACTGCAATGTCCTGTACATGTGTCTTTACACGAAAGGCCATACCATCCCCATGGACATTCTTTGGAAGGAACAAATATAGAAATTAAATGTAAATGATAGAATTATCATTTGATAAATTTTAATTTTATAAAAACATAAAAAAAAAAGATAAGCAACTATTAATACGATTGAAATCGCACTTATATTACACATGTCTCCCGTCCATCCAAGAATACATTCCAAACATGTTCCATTCACAATATTACATCTCTTTTCTTGACAATTGTCCGGGCAAGGTAAATTACAATTAATCCCATATACTCCTGCCTTGGCACATCCTAGATAAAGAGGTTATTAAGCAGTTATGTTTGTTGAAAAAATGGAAGAAGCTAAAATTAACAAAAAACAAATTTTACTTTGTACGTAATTGATTCTCCATTTTGTACATTTTGGTTGTATAATATTTTAAAGAAAATTAAATTTTATTTCATTCAAATTATAACATTTATATTTCCATATTTTGTCTTTAACATCCCTTTCAAATTATAAATTTGTTCATTTTCTCATACACTTCCATGGATGAGCATGAATATCTCCATTGTTACGTCATAATACCGTACTTGACGTCAAAAACTATAGTTCGAACTGTTTTGCTTTTAAAATGACAGTTGAATGACGTAATATACACTTATTTAATGACTACGAGGTAAACAGTCAAATTGTTGTCCCGAGGTAGTGGGGGAGACATGGGAAACTGTTGCCCGAAGGCCGAGGGCAACAGTTTTCCAGTTCTCCCCCACTACCGAGGGACAACAGTTTGATTTCACCGAGTAGTCATTGAATAAGTGTTTTATTACCTAACCTACTATATAATTAATTAAATTGGAATAAAAACACACAATCAATAAAAAGTTTTCACAACTGTTTATTCACATACTTGTCTATTAATTAGCTGAACACATAATAAAAAGATTAAATCAATATTCTTAATTTAAAGTAATACTTAATAAATTGACTGTTTGTGTGTTTTGTTTAAATTTGATTAATAATAGAGCAGGTAAATAGTGATGTCGTGATCATCAAAACGCTTGAATATCACGATGACGCTTTAAACAGGCAACAGTTCATTCTGTGGACCGGTCAACAGTTCACTGTTTCATGATCACGCAAAAACATAAAGTAAACCGTGAAACAGTTCAAAATGCCTAATTATAATTTATATAGTAGGTTAGGTAATAATTTGTCGTAACTCATCAGAAAATAAAGTAAATATAAGAAATGAATTTCATTTTTGAAGATCCATGAGGTACATTGAATGACAACGCTTCACACCGGCATATTTATCACGAAGTGATGCTTCATGAAATATGCTGGCCTGAAGCGTCGTAGTCCATGTCCTCACGAATCTTCAAAAATGAAATACATTTCTTAAATGTGCGTATCAAATGTACTTACGCCATAACACAGCTTTTTATTTTTGATTAATCTTCTTAAAAAAAATTCAAAAAGCGGTGATTAAAATTAAAAGATATTTTATCAAAAATCCTTTGTGATCCTTTCTTTAAAAAACAATTCACACTTCATTAACACTTCATTATTAATGTAAGAAATGTTAAATTCAGGAAATATACCCTGTTTATATGGAGCATGTACTTCTGTTTTAATTTTGATTGTTTTCTGCTGTTACAAATATGTATAGGGTCTTGCAGCATACAGTTAAAAATGATCAGATATGTTCCTTTATATCCACGTAAGTGTAATGGAATCAGTTTGTTTTCACCTCTTAAATGGTTTGATAAGTAAAGAAACAAGTGGTAAAACCTTTTACTTCGACTTCACATAATTGTGTATATATCTGATATTGGTATCCTTCAGGGTAGATAACTCCTTCCAGTCTTTCGTTGTAATAGATGACGTAACGACCATATGCAATACACTTTGTATTAAATTTCAAGGGAGGTAATGGTAGTTTGTTCTGGTAACAAAGACGACCGTCCTCTTTTTTAGGCGTGTTGGATATATAAAGAGAAAAACCGGCAAAACGTCCCCTTTGTCTCATTACTGAAAGACAATTTCATATTGAATGCATTTGATATTTAAATAGCATTTTAATTTCATTTATTTTTTTATTTATTTTTTTTTTTTGGTAATTGCATTTACAATTTATTTTACATGTCTATTGTCTATAATTTACTTTCAAGTGAAACTTCAAAATAAAGGTCAGTTGATAATATATACACCCGAAATATTCCATTAGCTGCGAGTAGCCAGAGTCAATTGGATCAATCTAAATACTCCATTAAAAATGATGTTGATGAATATAATAATGATAATAAATTCAGGAATAAATCTCATTTGGGTAATGTAGGATTCACTCAAGGTTCAAACCAAATCCAAATGTAAACACTCAGGGTCAATGTGAAGGTTGGTGGCCCTAAAAAGGGCCCGTCAAATCATTGCACTTGCGGTAAGATTAAGATCACTTTGCATAATCTTTAATATATGTAATGTCTTTGAATTTTTTAATGTTTTGAATAGCTATCATTTTGCTGTTTCATTAATTTTTTTCAATATGCTTGAAACTTAAAAGAACTACTAGTATGGGTAAGCCCGATGTTTTAATTTGTATTGAAAAACATCTCTACACAAATAAAGGTGCATTTTGCCATGGAAAAATACAGGTATTTCACTTCTTCAACTAATTTATCTTAGCCCTTGAAAATTCATGTACTTGAATTGCTTACATTTTGATTAATATACTGAAAATTTCTATTTCATTTCTTCAATTTACTTATCTTTTCCCTTGAAAATGCATGTACTTGAATTGCTTACATTTTGATTAATATACTGAAAATTTCTATTTATTGGAATTCAGAAGTAAGGTCAGATCACTCTAACTGCACAAAAACCCCTTTAGAATCAACTATCTTAAAAAGGTTTCTAAAACAAGCATTCTTAGGGTATTGCAGTAACAATACTTGTTCCTTACATGCAAGTGTGATATGGTTCTTTTAAAAATCGAAAATGCTATAATTCCGTTCAAAAATCAGCAAAACGGAGCAAATGCAAACTTCATCTATAACACCTCAAGATTAAGTTACAAATCAAAAATCAGCTCAATATTTGCAAGAATTTAGAAAAAATGCAGAAAAAAAATGAAAGTTCGTTATTCTTTCAAAAACCATTGATGTTGAATAAAAGGCAAGCTTGATCTGTACCTCATCAAGATACACACACATACCAAAAAACCAGCTCATTATCTGTAAGCATTAAAAAAAACCCAAAAAGCAAGTGGGAGAGGCTAACAGAGGGACGTTCGTTGTCGCAATTAAAGTTATATATATATCGCATTGAAAACGAAAATATGAAAAAAAATAAATTGTGAGAAATAATTTTACCCATTCCTGCAGAAAAAGAAATTTTATGTTTGATTGAAATAATAGCAATGATGAATTTCGTGTCCTGATAGATGTATTAAAAGTTCATCAAAGCAATTTAGATCCAATAAATTACATTCGTCATGTAGAAATGAAACTTTAGGCGTGTTACATAATCAGAAGAAAATCTTACCCCATCCAGCATACTCTTTAAATAGTATACTAATGCTGTAAATACTGCGATTTCCACCAAGGTCCACAAACCATACCGTTGCTTTACTTTGTGTACTCTGACCAATGGCTTCAGTATTTGTGCATGTTTCTTTATTTCCATCTGTTGCAGTTGTTGGTCCACATGGAGGTTGACAATTATGGTGTGTTGGCAACATTATTGTGTTTAGATCTTTTGATACATTGTCTTTAAACAGAATCAAAGTAAGATATATAAACGATACATTGAGGACACGTACACGTAGTAGTGAAAATAAACACAAAAGTTTTCGTACTGCATTTCGCTAGCACATTGTTACATTATTATAGTATTGTGTCCTTTAATAAACTACATTTCTAAATGAAAATTAGATTCTTAAGATATTAATGAAGAATATATGATCCATTTATAAGATAATGAAAATCGTTAATAATTAATGGTGACTGTTAGCAAGAAAGTTGTACTCCTTGCAAACTTATCCTGATTGTTTAATGATTAAAAAAAAAAATAGCAGAAAATTTTTCACAGATTTTAGGTAAATTCAAAAGTACAATGTATGTACGATGTCGTTCATATTGTATTTTTCTTTAAATTTCTTAATGAATTTAACAAGTTAACAACTTTCATAACAACTTAAAACCTTTTTAAAAAATCAGAATCTGATAGATTCAAATTTTGCATTTCATCTGTAATGATACCACTCAGTATTTTTACATTATTACTAATTAAACATTTACAAAAGCTAGTTTTGTATCAGATGGTATTTATACATATTTTCATGTAACAAATGAGGATTATATCCGAGATATGACACACAAAGTATCTTTCATATACTGTGAATGTACTCTTTTAAGGTGTACATGTGTATGATACTTGAAGGTTCTCAAATTTTCAGCAACATAGTGTAGATTTTATTTAGCACCGTCTTAAAGTAATTTATATAAATATGTCTACATTTATTTAGACTTTTAGCGATCGGTGTACTTGAATTAGGATGAGCTACTTTCTGCAGCACATATTTATATACGCAGCGAAATAATTCGTTCATAGTTTATCAAATATTAAATAGAATAAGGGTTATTCAGTCAACATCTTTCAACAAACTTTTTCTCAGATATCTTTGAGAATAAATCAAATAAACTACGGAATATCGTACAGTGTTTAAAAAAATGTACAGCATTGCATGTATGGATATGTGGAAGAAACAGATTTGTAAAATATGCATAACCACTTTGGATGCAACTTTGCGCTCAATCCAAATGTCCTAAATTAATATTGCTAAGTTGCCATGTACATGTTCGTGATATTTGGCGTTAATCTTTAACAAAATTAAAATCCTTCTCAATAACCTTACGCAACATCATTATTAGAGAATATATCCTTCCATCACCAAGAGATAAAAATAAATGCAACATCTATGTATTATGCCTACCACATACTAGAGAATTACTTCGACAATTTTAGGTCAATCATGCAGATTGACCTTGCAGTGAAAGAAGCCACTTGGTTTAAAATTGAATATTCAGATCTAGTTGACTTTCTCTCATCACTGAAAGCATGGAAACGTGATGTAAACGTCATATCATCTATAAACACTGCAATAAGGATTTTTCCGGGAGTATTTTTAAAATTTTAACGACATTTTCTGTTATTTTAAATGATAAAAGAAATTGTTATCCGTGACTTTATGTGACTAGTGTAAAAAATTTTAGCGTGCATAATAATGATGATCTAAGTTCTTCCTTAACCGAACTACATATACATATGTACATATACGTGCTCAAGTACAATTTTGCATTCATTGATTTTATAGTCAAATTGAAATAACAATTTAGAGATGTGCGATGTGCAATGTTGAAAAACGATTTTATAAAAAAAAAAAATTATGTCACCTGGTGAAACGTCTACCAACTTGTTGATAAAAGGTAAAATCAGACATCCCTGGGAAAACGGGGTTCAAAAAGAAAGAAGTAAACGCATAAAATATGGAGCAATGAATGTTAGTGGAGCTCAAAGGTAAGTCACCTAAAACAAAACAAATCAGCAGATCAAACACATACGGATTTGTTTAACACCACAGATTGGATCGAGTGTCAATGGAGGAGGAATTTTATAGGGAATTTTTAGAAAAATAATAATAATTTTCACAAGTACGTGAAATATAGTAAAGTGCGTTGTATTTTTAATTTTATTGTCAATTTGTTTCAAGTAATGTCCAGTCGGCAAATGAAAAATGCCTTATAGTGTTTGGTGATGCCCTTAGTCCCTTGAGCAAGAATTGATGCATTGTAGTCGTCATAGGACAGGGTCAGAGCAACAAATCGAAGGGTTTTTAAAGAAAATATAGGCGAAAAGTTTATATTATGTCCCTTTATGTTCCTAGACATAATTCAGAGCATTACATTCATTTTTATATCTTACCGTAAGCACAGTAAAGGAAGAATCTTAATATTAATATAAAAATCCCAAGAACTTCACTTATTGATCTGTAATTCATCTCGCTATTAGCATGAATAGTAAGGAAATTGAAAATATAAATTGATCTCCACGGAAGTTTTAAATGCAATGAAAGCATTAATATTGTCCTGTTTTTTTTTCTAAAGACTCAAACTACATGTATACAATATTTTAATATTGAGGAAGATTATGTCAAGTACACTACTGATTTATGGATTATAGTACGACACATTTTTCTTTGTGGTATTCTACGTGGGTTTTTTTTCCAAAGAAGAGTTTTCAATGATCAAAATGCCGATTTTTTTTAATCATGCACATGATACCGACCGTTTCAGGACAGATGATACAAACATATGTTTTCTTTGGAGAATACTCTATATCATGTCACAGGTTGAAAAAAGTGAATAATTTTTCGATTTTTTTTTCTTTTTAGACTTTGAATAACCTCGATATTTCCCCCGTAATAAATATTCAACTAGAGTAATCAAGGTAAATTTTTTCTTCTTCCTTCATTTGCCCTCTTTTTCCTCTTTAAAATGTATCTAAATGACCACAAAGTGGACTTTTATTACACTCAGTAGTCTATTGCATATTCTTGCATGAAACATATGGAGATATCAAACAGTATTCAAGCTCAAATTTCATAAAACAATACGAAATAGGATCAGAGCAAACAGAGACCTCCAAAACATTTAGAGGTATTATTAGGAGGTCAAAAAGAAATGACACTTGGACAATGATACAAATATGGACAAATCACACTCACTAAACGTTTGCAGATGAAATAAATTTCAGAATACGTTAGCTTGATGCTAAAAGTGTTATATAAACAATTTAAAAGATAAACCAAGCCAGGTGAAATTTATGAGGGGAAAATGGTAAGAAAATCAGAAAAATCACAGACTGATGTTCCCCATTTTGGTTTTGCATGTAAATAAAGACAGCTTTTTATGCATCATTATACATATGACTTAAGTAAAAGTTGTAAACTGTCTAATATATATTATTTAAAAACTGTCTTCTATCCAGCCTAAATGGACCTCAAATTAATAGATCTATAATGAAAACGAAACTAGCATTTTATGAAGAAAAAAAATTCTCGATGATTTAACCATTGTATATCTCAAAGATTTTCACAGATTAAAAATATTTCAGTTTTTGATCTTTTCGCGTAGTTTCAAAGATCGATCGCTTTGAGCAATGGTTGGAGCGTTTACGCTAACGTTTCTGAGTAAGTATCTTTTCATTGGATCACGGGTTCGAATCCCACAGCGGTACTTCGGATAAGACGTATAAGCCGAGGTCTCGTGACAGCAGAACATTAAATGGATTTCAAAAAGGCATTATTGGTTTTTTATTGAGAGAAACATCACGAAGGAATAACCTATAATAGACTTTCAAAGAATAAAGCTGTTCCATTCAATGACACATTATTGATAGCTGACTGAAAGTTCACTGGTATGTGACTAAATGGCGGATCTCTGCCATTCTGTCACATTACTGGATATCTAAGTAATAATTCAGTGGAACAAAAGGTGCAGTTTTATCCTTGTTTGTCATTTAGAATCTGGCTCTCAAACATCAACGGAAAGAAACCGTTCAGGTATATATCAACTGTGGATATGTTGTCCTCTTTGAGTGATGAACGAATTCTGATATTTGTGAACAAACTCGGATTTTAAATGTTATATGGAAAGCAAATAAGGCAGAAGTTTTTCATTTTTGATATTGAAAATAGAACAAAAAATGGCGAATCCAAAGATTAAATATTTTCTTTCAGGTTTGTTAGGTTTTGCTTAAAACTGATGAGTCAAATTGATTGTTTTTGATATTTTATCTGTCTCAAAAAAGGTCTTCCAAATTCCAATTTTATTACCTGTATTCTATTCCCAAATATGTCTCTCTGTCCAGTTTTACGCATAAATTCAAAGCGAACCAAGATTGAATATGACCAATTCAGTACTAGGAAGTTTTTTTTGTCAAAACTGTCAAAACTTCAGCGTACATTTTTCACTTTTCAGCTTTTCTGTTGATGTTGGAAGGAAATGCAATGTTATCAAAGAGTGTAGAAAGAAAAAAAAGTTTTGAAGTCTCAGTTGACAACCATCAACTACAATGTCGTTGAAGAAACTCAAAAAAATGTGAGCTACAGATACGGAAATATACAGCAATATGTTTTAATTTTGATAGTATTTTTTATGGACAAATTTTATTTCTGTTAAGAATATGAAATATGATGAATACGTACATTTATAATACTCGTAAGTTCATTTCAACAATACAAATCAGAAACATAGCAAACACGGACCTCTTACATGTACAACAGCAGAAGAGGGATCAGGTGTCATTGAGGAGTAAGTATGTCGATTGAACATCATCTTGTCATGTGTCTGTTGTTTCAAATTAACCCATTAAACTTCTCCAATTGTTTAATATGGCACTTCTGGCCGCAGTGATCAATTTGCTGGGATTATCACAGGGGTGCCCTACAATCAACAATCAATACAACATATGTGACGACCCAAATCGGGCAATCATGCTCTAGGTACTGGAGGTCACAAGTGCATGAACGTCACAATTCAATAATCAATCAAATTCAATCAATCAATCCATAATCAATCATTTCAAATATCAATGAAGTCAATTACTTGTCAATCCATCAGTTAGTTATAAATCAACTAATTCAAATATCAATCAAGTCAATTAACCATGGAATGAGCGTAAGAATATGTGTTGCATTCGTCCAATTGCGAGGGCCATGACTGTTCGTGTCTACTACGAGTAATCATGGAAGTGCAACCGCCACCAATGGGGTGCCAAAAACCATGGTGACGGCGATAGTACCTCAGTGCAAATGATCACCGTAGACCAGGGCCTGCTCATTCAACAAATTTACAGAATAAGTGATTACACAAGTTTCAAAAATGGAGTCAAGGACTTATCCGTATAAAACAACTTCTATTCACTCTAACATGGTTGATACCTACTTGCACTGTATTTTTCCATTGGTTAATTGTATTAATAACATAAAAGGCGGTCACTCTTTTTATGACTTTCAAATCTTGAAAACACTTCAGACCAAGTTTCCTCGACAAAGTAATATAGAACTTATAGAAAAATAACTTTCTTTGCAAATGTTGCTAATAGTTTTCTTAAAGGGTTTTGTACTGAAAAATACCCAAATGGCATACCGAAATTGGAAAAAGAAACAATACTGTCACCTCTTAGCTTAAGGTTCTAAGCTTCTAAGCTACTTCTAACAATAACAATGTGTGTCCTAATCCCCCCCCCCCCCCCGAACTGGGAAATGTGTAGTAGCTGCTTCCCTAATTGAATGGAGCTTGATTTTATATTTTATCCTACAAAAATGACAAATAAGTATTCAATACTGTCTAAACCTGCCTGCAATTTCCTATTAAAGAGGGGTTGAACCAAACGTCCCATTCAACCTCTCATGTAAATCTTTGAATTGAGGTAGAGTATATTCTAGTTTTATGTTGCATCTTGTCAAAAGGACAATTTAACTCAGTTGAAAATTACTCAGTTGATTATTTAAAATAATGCCTCGTAGAGAGTAGTTTTATCTCACAAAAATGATCCTAGTTTTTTTTATATCAAGCTTAGACCCTTAACATTAAACATATATTTGGTAATTGAGGAAGGACATAACTTGAACGGATCTGGTTTAAATTATAACATGTCTTTTTTATGTTTACTTTAGAGTGTTAAGCACATGGATTTTGGTAATTATATACTAGTATATTATTACAGGACTGAATACTTTGCCATCTGCAAGTCTGATTAACTCCATCTAGGTCACTGTATGCTGACACAGACACTCTATTCTTAGTTGCCTGTATGTTAAGGAGGAATTGTATTTTTCTTAATTACTTGAGCTGTTTTTTTTTTGTTTTACAAATTTACGTGAGATGTATAATTCATTTAAAGACTGCATCTTTGTATATTTTTCACAATTTTGCTAAGAATTCTGGTAAAACTTGATATTTCTAAGATGGGGGTATACCTATCCAAAGACAGCTTTGGAAAACTTATCTCAATTATGATAAAACATGTGTTTTATAAATTATGTAACCTTAGATATAATCCTATCCAATAAAAAAAGAACAAAATGGCATAATATATTTTTAATTAATAGTATGAAAAATTAGGGGATTTTGTGATGCAGACTCAACATCAACTGTTAACGATTTAGTTCTAAATCTTGGCCTGAACAGCTTATTTTGGTAAAATTTATCCAAAGTTTCTTTAAAAAAGAAGAAAAAGTGTTTAGATCTATAAGTAAAACACAAATAAACTTAACAAAATCAATCTAAAAAGAGCATTCCTTATTAGCTTAAAAAGGAGTTTCAAAATCAAATATTACTTCAAGTACTGAATCAGATTTCTTTGGGTCTTTAACAGCATAAAAACATTTATGTCAAGAGTAAGTGGCTCAAGAGATTTTTATGCATTGTGGAAACATTTTTATTTGCATTTCTCTTTCTCCATTATCAATACCTTGATCTTTTGACCTTGGAGATTTCCGTACTTATGAAAAAAATGAAATCTTGGCCTACTTTCATATCTTAGAATTGTATTTTCAGTATGTTTGCTTTTAAGAAAAGTTTAATCTTTGCTATGTTGCCCATCGGTGGCAACAGTGTTTCACAAACATCTTGTTTTCATAGGACAGTCGTTTTCGGTCTTACACATGACATAACTTTATCAGCTGTTTATGCTATGTAAACACTTGCTTTTCCGTGCTTTGGACATAGGAAACGAATAAATCTCACCTTGTGTATTCTTTTCGGGAACCTCGTATCCACTTAATGAATTACTCAACATATTTTACATAAATGTTTACTTAACGGTTTTTTTAAAATACAAATTAAAGGAAGTTAAAAATGCAACAGAATGTATTACTCTATATGACAACTATTCTCTGGTTAAAATTTATTCTATAAGTTCATTCTGGCACTTTAAGAGCCATTCTCTGTAGTGATTTGAAATTTTATATAGGAGCTGTGGCACGCATAGTCTCAGAATTTCTCCAAACTCTCTATGATAAAAGTCATTGATACCCTAAACTGAAATCAGGCAAAAATTGGTTGCTATGCTTTATAGTTACCATGGCAACATGTCTTAATGTTCGAAAAATGGCATTTTTTAACATGTTTAGAACCCCATAGTTAACATTTGCGGCAAAGCAAACAATTAGCAATGACTGTTTCCAAAAGTTGAAGGTCAGATGTCTCAAATGCATGATAAACATGTTTGGTAAATCAACTATTGCATACGTTACTATGGTAACAAAGTATTCAAAATTAAAAAAAAAAAATATTCATTGAATTTTATAAAGTCATACACATAAAAATAAAAAGCAATTACAGGATGAAATGTGGTCGAATAATAGAAAAAAGAGCCTTGAAACATATACCAAGAACAAAATATGATATTTCATTTTGGTTGGCAATGGTTGCCAAGGTTTTTATACCACAGAGAGCCTTCAAAGTAACACTCTGTATGTTTAAATCTGATCCTATCTTTTAAAAAAGGACATTTTCTCACAAATAATGATCAATTTTTAAAGATGTTGGTGTGTTCCTAGTTTTCCCTTTTGAAAAAATTCAGATTAGATTCTTTAAATAGAGCGTTGCTATGGAAATAAGCAGAAAATATATGCTTGAAAACCTGAAAAATATTTTCTTTCCTTGGATACGTACCCTTAAATGTAGATTCCCAAAACTTTTATGATTGATATTTATTAACAGCTAACCTGACTTTTAATTTTGACGATCATCCAATCTCTAAGTGGATGCAAGAAGTTGGCAAACAGGGTTTAATATTGATATAAAGTTCACAAAATCGAACATTTTCCCTTCTTGGTAACCATAGCAACAGTGTTGTTTTCTTCATCAAATTTTATCAATATATGATATTCAACTTCAGTTCTAACAGATAAGTACTATTCAAGCTGAGTCCTTTAATTTGTTTCTTGATGATATGGCGATTTAATTCTTAATGCAGCAAAAAATAATTCACTTTTAAGCACTGGTACTTTGTTTCCACGGTAACACTGCAAAGTAGCAATTATACCCAATTTTTCTTATGGCTTTGGTTATGCAAGGTCCTAAGGATGCATATTTGCCAGTCTTGAATTTTCATGTTTTTCCTCAAGACAGTGGCATTAACCCAATCTCAGTTACTGGTTTTGCATGGTTACACTCTGTTACCATGGCAACCATAAAAGTTATTTATAGAATAATATTGCTTATACTTATATACTTAAGGTCAAACATTTTCATTGTTCTTTTTAAGTCGTTGATTGGGTTTGAGCATGCAACACCTACCATTAGTGAATACGGAGGGTTTTTCAGCATATTTCAGCATTTTAAATGTATTCTAAATGTACCCTTGGTTACCACTTACTTAGAGATATATTCTAAACAGTTTCTTTACAGTATAAGTGACATCAAGGTGTCATGTTTTTGTGAAAATGGTTTGTTTGCTCTTTCTAGTTTTTATTAAGCCACAGTCAAGATTTAAAGTGGCTGAAAATCTCGATTTTTCAAACTTTTCCGGCTGTTGCCATAGCAACCGAGACACTTAGCAACGAAATTTTAGTTTGATATTTGTTTCTGGTGTCAAGTTATAACCATGGGTGAAGTTTCATCAAAATCGGTTACCATGCGTGGCAACGAAGTTCAAGTGGTTACAGAGAATGGCTATTAATTAAATATTTTATAGAAATATTTTTCATATGACATATTAAGTTAAAATGAAATGTGAAACTAAGAAAAATGTACTTGTAAAATAAATTATTTGAGTCAATTGGAATTTGAAAACTACATGTAGTTATAAGTCTTCTTATTTACAAACATTCTTCACGATATTTCTCTTTTTATCTTCAATGATGAATATAAATTATATTAACAACTTAAAGAATGATACTTTCCATCCTAAAAAAGAGGGTGGTCACTTCATCTATATAGACCTTATCCCGAGACTTTCGTAAAGCACAGTGGTTAGAATTACAGTGCAAGGAGAAAACCGTAGATTCGAATCCAATGGCGAGAATTTCAGTGCGAATGGGACTTAATAACTACGGTCAATGTAGATGCTTGCACACAAGAAATCCTTTGTGAACTCTGAACAATGACCAGTATATGATACTTTCTGTCAATTTATTGCAGTTGTTGCTATACACAGAGGATTTATTGTATGAACATTTTCAGTACATTATACAATTTGTGGATTTAAATAATTATTCGTAACCTTATACTGTATACGAGGGACATTTCAAAAGTCCTGAGAACTGTTTGATAAAAAGTTAATCGTTTCACGGAAATTATTGAGTTTGAAAGATCAGAAAAATATACACATATTGTGACATAACTTTGCAATTTTTATGACGTAATATCTCCGAAAATGACGTCAGAATATAGAATGATTATCATACTGAAATGTCGCGTTTTCATCCACATGAGACGATTTTAAAGTGCTACCAAAGGCTTATTTGAAAAAATATTTCAAAGAAAATTCTTATTTGCAAGAAAGTAAAGTAGGACTATGGTACTGTTTATCAACAGTTCCATATTTCATTGTATGATTTGTTTAATAGCACTGTTTATGTCCGGTTATGCTATCATCGACATTCATTTACGATTTTAAGTTACAATATACGACTGGATTTTCGGTCTTTTGTAAAGCTCTCCATTGTATGAAATAAAACATGTTCTGTATAAAACTGAAGAATATTAATGCAGTTTTCAACAAATATATTTTGAGTAACAGTACTCTTACCGTTTACAAATAAAATATACAAAAGTCTTGCACTTGACTTGTTTCTGTGCGTATTTTTTCTTATTAATTCAACTTCGGCGCCCCAAACTCACTACCGCTTTTGACTTTTAACTCCAAAAAAGATTTATAAGTTAGACAAACATGTAAAATTTAATTTCCATGAATTAAATTTTGCGAATATGTGGAGGTACGGTGGGGTTACAACTGCGCCCGCCCCATTTTGGATTTTACGCGAACATATTGGGCACACTAAACTTAATTTCTCTTGAGCCTTCATCGATCTCACAAATCTAGTTAAAACACCTGACGATTTGATGCCATCAAATTTTGTAACACGATAGTCTATTTTTCTTTGATTGTCAACTTTGCCTTTATCTCGCAGTTAGGTCTGTTTTACGCAATAATTTGAGCGAGATCCGATAAAAACATGTGATGTTTGACAATCGCTAAAACCATTTCAGAGCAAGAAGATCTCTGAAATAGAACACAATATGATAGATTGTTGTTTATGTGAACATTCCACCAACTGGCATTTGCGTCCAATAGCTTGCACCCGAGTAATGAGCAAAAGTTGTCTTTGAAATTTTAATTGGATCAAATTGTGTCATTTGTTACTGTACGTCATTATTATAGCCAGTATGCTAAACATTCTATATTCTGACGTCATTTTCGGAGATATTACGTCATAAAAATTACAAAGTGACGTCACAATATGTGTTTATTTTTCTGATCTTTCCAATGATATCAAACTCAATTATTTCCGTGAAACGGTTAATTTTTTATTTAACAGTTCTCAGAACTTTTGAAATGCCCCTCGTATTAGACCATGAATAAGTATCTGAATTAATCATTTTCATTAGTTTACCAATGTAAGTTAACAACACCGATTTCTGCTCGCAAATACATTTAGTTCAGTGTCTTAGAACATTGTTATTACAGAAATAAGATAGGTTTTCTATGATGAAAATGACTTAAATTGTCTCAATTTGCAAACCTTGATATTAAAGTTTGATCCACAAAACACTCTTTGTTAGTGTCTAGAGTTCCCCGAAGAATTAAAAGTATAAATTAAATATATAAAGATAATAAACATTATCAAAGCTTAAAAATGAATTAAAAATTCAAATCAGGAGCAGAACAAACAATAGACTAGACCTCTAAAACATCAGGTTTGGGATCAATTGCTATGGAGGAGTGAGAATCCCCTTACAGCGGTTTTAACCGCCCTGTGTTCCATGTCATGATCAGGAAATAATCGAAAAAAGCATTGTCAATTTGGTGTTTAATGATATTGACAATTGTAAAGTAAAAGTTATCATATTAATCTTGAAGCTTGTCATAAGATAACCATAAATGTCTCTTTCTAGTAATGAATTCAGATATGTAAGAGATGTTACAGACTCTGTAGAATGTTTTATTTTAAGCTCATTGGTATACATCATGTCGACATATGAATGTAAGTAACCATTGTTAGTTGACATTGTATCGTCGAAACACAATTCTTAAATGTTGAGATGCAAATAGCATCACAGCAAATAGTTTCTTATTTTAACAAATAAAGTTTTCCACACATTCTGCTTCATGTGAAGTAAGATCAATCAGGAATATTGCTGAACACATTTGATGATATATATATATATATATATATATATATATTCAACTACAACTAATATTTTTTGCATGAATTTGGAAAATGATCTTTTCGTAATCGTGAAAAAATATCATATGCCTGTAATGCCATGTGTATAATTTTAATTATTAGAAACAGCATTTAAAGTGACAATACGACGTATATCTTCAAAAATAGACTTGTTCAAATTTCCCTATAGGATTTGGAATTTTTTTCATACTCATAAATTTGTACACTTTTAGAAAATTACAAATTTTATAAGTAAATAATTCTTATTATTTCATTAAAATTAATAATTATTAATGGTACATAAATATATACATAGCAACGTGTTCGAGATTCCACATTCCATGATATACACGCATGTGTCTAGTTTTCATAAACAAAACAGCATGGTAAGAGAGGGAAGCCCCGTAGGCCTGCTACATTGACAAAATCGACCAAAACGAAAAACAAAAACAAAAATAGGGCTTGAAATTAAAAAGCAACTTTCCTTACAAAAATTTAGTTGGGAGATTAATATCATTGGATGAATAAGTAACGGGATCTCGGCGACATTCACGTGGGACTCGCGAAGCTTCTCCCCTACAGGTTTGTTTATACATGCTATCATTTCTTGTATCTCCATGGCTTTCAAAGAAAAAAATTTGTAAATTCAACATAAAAATGCACTTATGACATATAAAAATTATTGCCATTTAAAGTGCAAATTGTATTGGAACAGCAGAAAGATATTTTGTTTGACATTTTGCCGCGATGACGTATGATTTGGTGGATTTTTCTTTCCTGCACCCCAATACACAAAACGTCAACATTTGTAATTAATCATGTTAAATTCGTCTGAATGCAGACTAAAATGCTAACTATTATCAATTTACAAGATAGTTAAGATATTTTGATTCTGAGAATTGCTTTTACCTTATATTCCATCATAATTGTAAACCCTACATTGTATGCACGTGCCATTTTAGATTTCACGTGGTACAAGTAAACATATCTAAGTTGTACAACCCTTGATTTTCCGGCAGATTCTATTTACGTTAATTTTATTTGAGGAGAGAATATTTATTTTTCTAAAAATGCTTACTTCAACTTTTTACCATATTTCTGAAATATATATTGGGTAAATTTGAATGAAAAAGAACACGATTTGCAGATGTATTGCCGCTTTAAATGCGGTTAAATATCGGTGGTCGGCGCACGACAATTTTTAACTTTTACTTTTAGCATTGTCAATAGTTTCCAGGGTATACGGAAATATTATAATAACATAAAATAACATAAAATTTACGTAGGTAAAACTCTATTAATCTGTGTTGTTCTTTGTCTAAAAAAAAGCATTTATTTGACATCATTAAATATATTACGATATATGCCAAAGCACTTTGAATTAGACATTGTCTAAAATTGTGACGCTGGGCAGTAATATGGAGCACCAAATTATCAAGAAACACTAGTACTGTGTTGAGAGGGATAAACTTGAATGGCTAGAGTCATCAATCTTTGTCAATCACTGCATCTTGTGACCTAAGAAATTTTCCACCAAAAGTAGGTCACTATGACCTTTCAAATCCTACTGTGTGATGTGGAGACAGGTCCTTTGGATGAGACTTATAAACCGAGGTCACGTGTCGCAGTAGGTGCTGGCAAAAAAAGATCCCTCCCTGCATAATTTTAGGCAGTTTTATGAGGATTTTAAATTACGTGAAAGTAATCATAACATATCGGCGCATCTGAGAGGTCAAGGATGTGAAACAGACCGTGTCGTCCATTGAAGCAAGTGCGCAGTCTATGAGTGATATGTTTGAGAATGTAAAATCTCACGCAGATCACGCAGATCAAGACGTGAAAGCTATTCGAATTGATACAGCCAATTTAGACAAGAAATTAACTGATGATATGACAGAGTTAAGCAACAGTCATCGTGAATTACATAAATCAGTGATCGATCTAAAGAGCAGGTCCATGAGAGATAATTTAGTATTCACTGAAATATCAGAAAACAGAGAGGAAAACTGTGAAGAAGTTCTGCGAGATTTCCTGAAAAACAAGTTAAAAATTCATGACGAAATTCCCTTAGAGAGAGTGCATCGTTTGGGAAAACCTGATGAGTACAGAACCAAGCCAAGGAACATTGTGGCAAAGTTTAATTTTTATAAAGATCGGGAATTTGTTCGTAGACGTACCCCACTCAAACTTAAGGGATCCAACATTTGGGTGAACGAACAATTTCCACCGGTGGTAGAGGAGAAACGGCGAAAGTTGTATCCTGTTATGCGCAAGGCGTTGAAAAATAATAGACGGGTGAAACTTGTTGTGGACAAACTGTACATTGATTGTGAGTTGTATGAACCCAGCGATACAGAGGAACACGTCAACTCCCTTAACTACTCCAACCAAAGGATGTCCGAGAGTTCCAGGAGCACACCGTGGGCGTCCGGTGCGCGCCGCGGGCCTGCCAATAATGACAATCCTACACCACGCCCACGGGGAAACAAACGCTTCAGGAAATCTTCGACACCGACGAAATAGGAGAGCGCGGAGGGCCAGAAGTCAGCAAACAACTCTATCAAACTTCTTAGTTTAAATGTGTGCGGAATTAAAAATAAACTCAATTATAGTGAATATTTGGATTACATATCCAAATTTGATATTATCGGTTTTACCGAGACAAAAACTGATGTCGCTGATATAATTCAGATTCCAGGTTTTACATTATTTATGAAAAATAGACAAAAATAGTCAAAAATTCGATCAGGAGGAATTATTTTAGCTGTAAGAGATACTTTGGTTAAACATGTGAAAATATTGAACACCACTTGTAAATATGTTCTTTGGTTTAAGATAAGTAAATGTTTGTTTAATAATGATGAAGATGCAATATTTGGTGTCGTGTACCTGCCCCCGGAAGGCAGTAAATATTATTTATACATCTTCAGATTGTTTTCTAGACATTGAGAGTGAATTTATTTCTATATATCTAAAGATAGCAAATATGTGTGTTTAATGGGTGACTTTAACTCCAGAGTGGGCAATTTGCATGACTGGTTTGAAGCTGATGACTTTCAGCTAGAATTACACAAATGTGAGGAATTTTTTAAGACAGCCATAGAGTCCAGAACTATTATTTTTGATAACTTTAAGATTCCTCTCCATAGGGTGGTACAAGAAGTCCATGTTAATAACTTTAGATACAAAATGATTGATTTTTGCAAAAACAATGATATTTATATTGTAAATGACCGTGTTGGCAGTGATAAATACGTGGGAGGTTTAACTTGTAAGGGTAGTAGCACGGTGGATTATGTGGTTGCCACAGCACCTCTGTTTGAAATTATTCAAGATTTTGATATCTCTGACTTCTGTAACCTGTATTCGGATGTGCACAACCCAGTTTCATTTTCTATTTTACCAGCGTTTTTCACAGAACACAGGTGTGAAGATATTGTTGAAAATCAGTCACGTGTAAAACTATTGTCACAAGACCAAGCAAAACATTTCCCAGAGAATGTGGATATATCTAAGGTCAAGGACATAGAGAATGAATTAGATATTTTGACCAGTAGTACAGAAATAAGTAACATTAGTAAAGACACTCCAAACGATGTTACTTATAAGTTATGTGGTATATTTTTAAACACAGCTAAATCAACAATTGGGTTTAGTCGCAATTTTAAGAAAAATAATTGTGAAAACAAACGTGATAAACCCTGGTTCAATAAAGAGTGCAGGACGGCGAGAACGAAATATCATTTGGCAAAGCGATTAAATAGTAAAAATTCTTGTTTAGAAAATAAAGCTAATCTTCATTTAGAAAGCAAAAACTATGAAAAAGATTTTGGATTTATGTATAAAAGATTATAGGAAAGGCATAACAAAAAAACTTGAAATCATTACGCTCAACAAATACTAGAGATCACTGGAAAATTTTAAATGGTCCTAATGCATTAAATAAATGTGCTGTAAGTATTAATGCTATGTTTGATTTTCTGAAGGGCATCAATGAAGGTCATAATAATGACGTAGAAGATGTCGATACTCTAAGTTTCCCAACAGATACCCATGAATGGGATGATTTTTTGAATTTAGAGATTAGTGAGGAAGAAATTTTATGTGCAGTTAAAAAACTGAAAAATAATAAGGCAGCAGGTTACGACCAGTTGTTAAACGAACACATTTCATTAACAATAGCTATATTTTTGCCTGTATATAAGAAACTGTTTAATTTGATTTTTGATAGTGGAATCATTCCAGACGAATGGCTCACGGTTATTGTCAAACCGATTTTTAAGAATAAAGGTGACCCAACAAATCCAGAAAATTATCGTCCAATAACACTTTTAAGTTGCCTTGGTAAGGTTTTTACCTCCATTTTATGTAAACGCTTGGAATGTTATGTAGAGAACTTAAATCTTATAAGCTAAAGTCAAACTGGCTTTCGGAAAGGTTTCTACCTTGGATAATATACTTAGTTTACATTTTCTTACAAACATGGTGATGTCCCTCAAAAAGAAACTTTTTTGTGCTTTTATTGACTTCAAACAGGCATTCGATACTGTGTGGAGAAATGGGCTTTGGTACAAACTGTTGAATAATGGCATTAGCGGTAAATGTTTTACTTTTATTAAAAACATGTATGATGGAGTCAAGTCCCTTGTGACTATGAATGGTCTTTCATCTGAATTTTACAATTGTAATATTGGTGTCCGCCAAGGAGAAAATTTATCACCTCTACTGATTTCTGCTCGTATATTAATGATTTAGAAGAGTTTCTCGCCAGCAGAAATGTGCATGGGCTATCTTTTAATAATGTAAGCAGTTCAAACTCTGTAGAAAATGAAATTTTGCTGTATTTTAAATTATTTATTCTGTTCTATGCTGACGATACAGTTATAATGCCTGAGTCTGCAGAGGGTTTACAGCATGCTATAAATGAGTTTCATTCGTATTGTGTACAATGGAAACTGAATGTCAATGTAGACAAAACAAAAATTATGATTTTTTCGAAAGGTTCATCTGTAAAAAATGTATTTTACTACAATAATTCTGTTATTGAAATTGTGAACGAATTTAAATACCTAGGTATACTCTTTTCCCGATCAGGTTCATTCTGTAAAACTAAAAACATTTATGTGAGCAAGCTCAAAAAGCCATGTATGGAATTATACGAAAAATTAGACAATTTAATTTACCAGTGGATTGTAAGCTTGATTTGTTCGATAAAGTTGTCACTCCAGTACTTCTTTATGGATGTGAGATATGGGGTTTCGAGAACATTGAAATGATTGAACGCGTTCATCTTAAATTTTTGAAATATATTTTTAATCTAAAGAGTAGTACTCCTAGTTATATGGTTTATGGCGAAACAGGTCGCTTCCCTTTGTATATAACAGTGTATTCAAGAATGATATCCTATTGGGCAAAATTATTGGTAAGCCCTGAAAATAAGATTGTTTATGTTACATATAGACATTTATTTGAACAGTTTTGTTCAGGAAGTCATAAGAACCCTTAGATTTTATGTATTAAGAATATACTTGATAGCTGTGGCTTCTCAAATGTATGGAACGAACAGATTTTTTTAAATATTAAATGGCTAAAAGCTATAGTTGAACAACGTCTTAAAGATCAGTACATACAGAAGTGGAGAAGTAATATGCGCGATTCGTCTAAAGGTCTTAATTATAGTATCTTCAAAACAGAATTTGGATTTGAAAAATATTTAGCCTTACTACCAAAAAAGTTTAGAACAATTTTAATTAAACTAAGAACAGCAAATCATCGTCTTCCAGTTGAGACTGGGAGATGGTTTGGAATTCCCAAAAATGATAGACTATGTAATCTTTGTAATAATGGACAAATAGCTGATGAGTATCACTATATTTCAGAATGTAAATATTTTTCCGAATATAGAAAAAAATATCTTCCTAGTAAATATTGTAATAGACCAAATGTTTTCAAATTCTCAGAAGTGTTGTCATCTGCTGACTCCAAGGTATTAATTAAACTTTGCAGTTACATAAATAGAGTATACGAAAAAGTCTGTCCTCCATAATTATTTTTGTTTTACTTCATATGAATGTATTTCCGCCATTTCACGTGTATCCTGCATATTATTTTTTGTATATATTGTACATATATTGTTGAACCTCATGTACCATTTATATGGTTTGAGTGAATAAACTTAACTTGAACTTGAAGAGCTGTCAAGTTTTACACTCATTTGGTAATGACAACAAACTAATATTATAACATTTACAAAAATATTTGTTTAAATAAATTATCTTGAGTATTCCACTGGAATGAATTAAGAATTTATCATTACACTGTGGATTCAAAAATGAGAAATTGTCCTTTCCTTTATAATGTGAGAAATTTTAGATTTAAACAGATACCGAATTACAGTAAAGGTTGGAAAATGGAAAGAAAATTTCTCACTACTCCATGGCTATAAGTGGCGGCTACATTTACAATTTTCAAATTTCCATCGGCAATTGATGGCGGCCGAAACAGATTGAAGAAATGCTTGAAGCAAATTCGACAACATGTGCAGTAAGATATCTGCATTTTTTAAATGCTTCGTAAATGCAAAAATACACTGTGTGTATATTATTAAACTACAGTAATTGTCTACAGTTATTTACACTTATCCACTTTTTTGTATCATTTTCATATCTACATGACTATTACAAACTGTAAATGATTTTTTCTTGTATTCTTACACATTATAATTGTTTTTTTTCTTTCTTTTAAGCAGTTTAACCTTTCATTTACATTGTACATCGATTGCAGTAATTAATTATCATATTAGATGAATAGAAAAGGGGAATAACTTCTCTCAGTGGAGTACACGTTTCTCTACAATTTCAAAAAGTGCTGCTAAGCCCAGAGTTCCATGAATTCACAATCTGGTAAAATGATCCTTGCTTATTATTCGTCTTTATCCTGTTTTGATCAATACACAGGATAAGAAACGAACGTCGAAGCGGTGTTGTATTTTTCACTACAGAGCACCACCGAAACAGTGACTAAGGGGCCATATGAACGTCCCATTTTGATAAATGAATACTTGCTTATCATACATGTTACCATGCACAAAATACCCAAGAGCAGACTTTATCTAGGAATAAATTCATTTTCACGATCTCTTTAACAGATCCCAACCCATACACCAGAACCTCTGATGCCGGGGATAGGAAATAAAGAATTTTGTTATAGGCGCCATTGCGCATCATAAGTGCAATGAATTTTAAGTATGATGATTAAAATGTACCAAGAAATTATCAAACCTATGCTTTGAATACTAGTATATTTTTCCAGTGAATTTAATAAATAAATAAAAATAACGATATACTGTGATAAATAAATGATAGAGTAGTTTCAAAAAGTATCATTTTATTAATTATCAATATATATCAACAAATGGAATGAAATAAATAAATATATAAAGATATGTATGTTAAATATTTTTCACTCTATACATTTTGTCCACTTTATACCACGCAAAGTTCGTATATCTTAGTGACAGGTTTAAGGTAAGTGTTAGTATGGTGAGACGATAAAATACATGTAATTTGGTAATTGTAGTACAATTCAAATTGAAGTAATGTCTTGATAATGGATTTCGTCTTTGGAATTTCTTAATTCCTGATAGTTGTGTATTTCATACGAAGTGATTCCTCTTTCATTGCTAATGTAACTGGAACTTTGGGTGTTCTGAGAAACAGTGTTACACTTTTTCTTTGAGCATGCCCTTTAAGAAAACAAATGTGTAGCAGTTGATTGTGAAAACAATTTACCATTAACGCTGTACAGATTTTAGAAAACAAACATATAGATATTTGCATCATAAAAGAATTTTTTCAGAGGAAAAGAGAGTGAATTGTAAAAAGATAATTATTTTAAGAAAAAATACCTGCAGCTTATAACACATATTCCTATCATTAGACACAAATTAAGCACTCCCAACAGAGTGAATCCTAGAAACCAGGGCATGGGAATGGGAAGAACGGAATCTTTGGTAGATATCGGATGAAGGAGATCACCTTAATAAATAAAGTTTCTATAACTAGTCTGTTACATGTATGAAGGAATCAACAATTATATAGTGGTTGCTGTTTTATATCAAATCAGCTTAAACAACTCTACAAAGGATTTGGAAGATTTTATTTCAGAAAAAAATGATAAAAAAATTAACGAGAAGAGGAACAAAAATACTTAAAATAAAGATATTATACAGTGGAATTTCAGATATCCGGACGCCAGAAATCCGGATGCTTCAGTATCCGGACGACTATTCATCGGCACGGAATTTTTTAACGTTTATTTATCTTATTTAGCTGGTAATTCAGATATACGGAGGCTTCACATATCCGGACAACTTGACTAGGAACCAAAGCGTCCGGATAAATGAGGCTCCGCTGTAATTGGTTTTCACTCTGAAAAAAGAACGTAATGTATTTCTGATTTTTTTTAATTTGAATTACTTGGCAGCTGTGAGCAGTTTGATCCTGTGTAGGGTTCTTGACATCCCCGTGGACAAGTTCCCTCGTATATATCGCATGAGTCGTTAAATCCACAGTGTAAACTGCACTTCCCCTCACAATTTATTCCGTAGTTTCCAAAAGGACATTCTAAATATCCAAAGAGAGTATAAAATTTTATTATTGTAAGTATCTGTACAAACATGTAACTATATTTATATTGATCATGTAAATATACTTTGAAAATATTTTGGCTTGAATCGTACGTTAATCTCAGAATAAAATACACTAAAGCAAAAGTAACATTACATTTTATCCACGTACATGTATACCTCAGCTAGTTTAATAATTATCCATCCGAAGGACCTAATCACTTTACAAGGAAAGTATTATTGTTCTTATCAAATAGTAACGATTCATATGTATAGGGTGAGTGTATGTGTTTGTGCTCCGGTGCGCTCAAATTTAACGTACTTTCACTGCAATTTGAGCCTTTCCAACCATGGATACAGTCACAAAATCCGTCTTTGAACTCGCATAGACTGATGCATTTCTGAGGGCAAACACCAGAACAATTTCTTCCAAAATATCCTTGGTCACAGACTAAAATATATTATTGTGATAATTGTTTTTCATTCAAATGTTCAAAGAAAAAAAAGAAAATAAAGTACTCAAAAAAACCATATAAATTGATTGGTGATGTGCGCTTGTCCTTCCGTCATTTTGCCTTTTGCCATAAAAAATGTAAAATAACTATAGCAAACTGGAATAAAATATTCTCTTTTACATGTACCGATATTTTTTTTTTATAAGACTGTAATTCTTATGAATTATATTATGAGTAATAATTATCAAATACGAGGGTTGTTAGAAAAGTTCGCGGACACATTGAATTACGGAAAATCTGTTGTGTACTGTGAAGTATGACCTATGTCTGAATAAATTCCTACATTTTATTTATTGGTATGTAAAAAATCAGGCCCATATTATAAAATCTTGAAAATTTAAACGATTTTTACTATGAGGTCATGGGATTCACGGAGCAATCACTTGACGTAAGGTGACGTGACAACCAGATTTCAACCCGTTAAACTTTGTCGCAGTTCTATAAATCTTTCATTTCTTCAGATATTTATTATCTTTTTCTACTTTAAAATTAAATATCTATATCAAGACATGTTACTTTTCTTCTATAATGTCTTTTGTACTGATCGGATATTATTGAGATCTTTAAAAAAAGTCTATGCAGTTAATCAATCAGGTATGGAAACTATGCAAAACCATATTTGCGCAACACAACGTCCATGCGATACGGGGGTACTGAAGTATTAATGGAGTTAATCATTCAAAATGTTAATCCTTCCATTCTTTTGAAGCTTCAACCATTTGAAAACTTGTCTTTTGTAGGTGTAGGAAATTCCCGGAGGTATCTTCAACATTGAAATCTCTTTTTAGACATTTTCGAGCCTGCATACACAATTTTCACGCAGTGCAGTGCTCCATGACGCTCAATGACGTTCCGATTTTTGGCTGTGTTATTACACGTTGATCATCTATAAACGACTATAAAACAGTCATATACCCTCCAGTTTAGTTCAAAATTTCTCCCAGTGACGTTTCATGAATACTTTAGCGGCAGGTAAAATATCATAAATCTCTTTGCTCTACAATTGTGCAATTTTTAATTTTAATAAAGAGTCTTTGTGATGTAAACGTGCCAAAATGTAGCATGCTCCGTGAAGCAAGTTTTTTTTTCAAAATAAAAAAGCTGCATATATTTCAATAATCACCGGAGAGCACCAAATTCTTGTGTATTTATTGGATAAAAGGTAAAGATTTTATCTGGAAATGTTGACCGGTTTCGTTGAAATAGCGCGCTCACAACAGAACTTGTCCGCGAACTTTTCTAACACCCCTCGTATTTCAGTAAAAATGTTAATCTATATCTAACAGAATTCACAACATTACTTGATCGAATCAAACATTTTATATAGTGAATGTTTAGGAGCCTTAAATAAAAGGATGAGAGTACAGATCGTAAGATGTGAGAAGCTCTAAAAAATAGTTCCAATTATAGGGAGAACTAGGGTTTATCCCCAGTAACCAAAGAAAAAAAAGTTGAAAAAATTGCGGTAAAAGATCAACGACAAAGGATAAAACTGAGCTGGAATTTACCCAGCTTAAAGGACCTAATACAGGACCATTACTTAGATTTATTGCAGCTGTCTTTTTCTTACTTTGGTTACATTTCTCTCCAATATATCCATCCTTGCATCCATTTGTACATACTCCGTCTATGTGGTTACAGATCTCATCATTCCAACAATTCTGGCTGCAGTGTTCCTTACAGCTTGGTCCAAAATGTCCAGAAATGCATTCTAGGAAAGGGAAAAAAATCTTTGAAACAAAATATTTTAATGTTTGTATAATCCTTTAAATGACATTCTTTTAATTAATGTTTTCCCCTTTACCTTTGTTACATAAATTCCCTGTATATCCCGGTTTGCATCCTGCGTCACAATGTCCAGTTTGTTTGTTACAGAAGGTATCATTACGACAATGACCACTGCAGTTATATGCACAACCAGGGCCATAGCTTCCTTTTGTACATGCTGTTAACAGTCGCCATATATATGTAATAACAAACCATTATTTCAACCCACATTCGATTATGAAGTTAAGATATTTTCCTTTCATTTGTATTAAAGGAAGCCGACTGGGGTACAATGTATTTCTGTCTGAAATCTTTAATACTGAAAATCTAATGACAAAAGTTCTATCCTCTGGTTTCCAAAGGGGTATTTAAAATGTCAAAATTAACGAAATTTTACTGTTTTATAGAAAACTACAAAATGTGACAGAAACAATTGATATTGGCGAAAAAAAACGAAAATAGTTGTGAGATTCTCACATTTCTATGTTTAAAATTTCAAATGCTGAATAACGTACATTTTTTTTTTTTCAAATGCTTATACCGTACATTTTTTTTTTCTTTTTTTCACTTTTGTCATGACCCAATTACAAGTTACAAACAAAATATTACTACGTCAATCTACATTTCGGTTGAAAAACGGTGTCCAAATTTATTTATATATAATTGTAAAAAAATTTTAACCTATACTGGTATATTTTTTTAATTTTTGTTAAAATCTATTTCAGTGTAATCATGCAAAAAAAAGTGCTTTAAATATGTGAATATGCTTTATTTCTTTATGATGCGCGAAGCATTGCGCAATAGAAAACCCAGTCGGTCCCCTTAAATAAAAAAAGATGATCATGTGCATTATATACACGTTTATTACACTTACATTCATCACAATAATTCCCGATCCATCCATCAGCACACCCATTGTCACAACGACCGGTCACGTGATTACAAACCTCGTTATTTATACAATAGGTTACACACTGCTGTCTACAACCAACCCCATACCATCCTCTTGGACACTCTTTTCAATGGAAAGCAAGCCATATGAATCATATCTAGATGTATCTCTATATTCCAGTTTTAAGAAATGCATAAACAATTTTCAATTACATCAAATAAGCAATAAGAGATTAAGAAAAACATTAAAGTAATTTAAACAAGTCACGATTTTCTTACTTTCTTCGCAAACGTTTCCTGTCCATCCACGTGGGCAACTTAAGCATGTTCCATTTTCGATGTCACACCTTTGTTCAATACATTTTGTCGAGCAGTGTTGATCACAATTTCTTCCATAATAAGTTTCATTGCAACCTAAAACAAACTGTCTGATATATCTCTGACAAGTATAATAGAGGTACATGTAACAAAGAGAATAGTCGTCGAGTTCCATTTATTAATAATTTGAAGATAAACATAATATCAGTGGACTGTGTGCGTTCCCTGTGTTACATTCTATAATTTGAACTGTCTTGTATTTCAATCAAAGACATTCTTAAATTTATATTTCGCAAGAAAAGGTGTTTGACATTGCATATACATTGCATCCTCAATATCCAAACCTACATGCAATAATAAAGATTATGAAACTAACTTTTGTATTAAAAGAAGGTGTATTTGTTAAACACTGATACTCCAATATGACAGTTTTTGGCAAAGAAGACAAACTCCAAGTCAAGTTATAAAAATACAGTTACCCAAAGAAAGGACTTGTTCTCAATGAATATACCTGTGAAATATGAAAGCCTTACAGCTGTAGCAGCAACGTTAATTGTTCAAAAGTTATTTTCAAGGTCAAAGTCAAAAGGTTAAAATTATTGGTATCCAAATGAAGGTCTTATCACATACTTTAGAAGTAACCTAGTACTAATTGTTTAAAAGTTATTCTCGATATTAATGTTTTAAGTGCGTAAAATTCAACGGTCATACTCAAAAGGTCAAGAATATTTTTTCCCATGAAACGGTTTCATTATTTTATTATTTTCAAAAGTATTGCCACGGTTAGTGCTTGGTAAACTTTTGCGAAATTGGATCAAACTTCAATGTCAATGCCATGACGTCAAATATGTTTGACCCAAAAATAGCTCTTGTCACAAGAAATACACTTGTAAAATGTGAGAATCTTAGTTTAATTAAATCCATCAAAATTTATCGGCAATGCTTAAGTTATTGTGGACAAACAGATATATGTAGACAGGCGGACGAACAGAGCAAAACTTTACACCGGCCCCGAAATGTTCGATAACGGGACATACCAAACATACGAAAGACAAACTTAGTCTAAATGTATTAATGGTTCAATAAAGAACGTAGAAAATGAACAGTTATCATTATGATTATTATTATTATTATTATTATTATTATTATTATTGAAATAATAATAATAAGAGCGGGCCTCTTAAAACTAAGGTGAGATGGAGAAGAGATCATCCGTCGTATGCTTCTGGTCATGATCAAGAAGACGGAAAAATCTTTAGACAAATCAGTTGTAAAAAATGATCTTACAATAAGTTTTAAAAACGTCAAATAAATATAGCATTTGACATAATAATGGATTGTATTTGCTGTCGAGGTCATTATATTGACCACAGAACTTTCTAAATGTTGACTTTAAAAGTGGTTGTTAATATAATTATTTCATCAATCCACAATTGGTCTTATGAAGAGAATGTTCTTGTGTATCGAATAAGATGAAAGACATAAACTTAATGGGCAGGAGATGAGGTTTAAAATTTATTGTTAAATAAATAAAAGAAATTGAGCACCGAAAAGTTATCACGTTAATCACAAGGGTTTTTTTTTCTGTCCATAAGATATAACAATTAACACAATTAAAGTTTAACGTCTTTTTAAAACCAGTAACATAAAAAAGTTTTTCCAAAATAGTTTTATGTTTTTGTTTTTGTTTTTTGTTTTGTTTTTTTCATTTAAAAAAGTACTCAAATTGAAAATAAAACACATTTTCAAGGCTGAAATGAACATGTACATGTAGTTTTTCAGTTTAAGTTCTTCAAAAAACAGTTGCCGATATGTACCTCTACAAAATACTTTTTGTGTGTGGGTGATGGTCATTTGAATGGCTCAATGGAAAGTCAAACTAGCTCAACCTTTTGGAAAATCAATGAATTTAAAGCTTGCAGATTGAAATTTTCTTCTCCGCGTGAACCAGCAAATGGATTATCGTTTGGAACATCCAAACTATTTTGTCCAAAATACGCATGCACATTGTTTATATAGTCTTGTATAAAATATACAAAAATTGCGAAAATTAAAGGACAGAATTTTTTTTTTTTTGGAGGGGGGGGGGGGCTGTACCTCCTTAAATACAAGTCTATCTGACATGATTTTTTTTAAATATTAACATTAAATATAGCAATTCATTGTGGACATATTTCTTTAGAATTCATTAAAGACCAACAACAGAACACTTAACCTTGTGATCCAGATTTCCCCCCCCCCAAAAAAAAATCTGGTCAATGACCCTTGCTTATTACTATCTTTGTACTTTGGTGCCTCCTATTTTCACAGAATTATTGCATTTTCACATATATACATGAAATATGTGCATATTGCATATAAGCCAGGGGTCGAAAATGTCACAATTTGGAATAGGCACACTTGCTCATCAAAACCACGCACTTAGTTTATCTGCTTTATACCCAAGAGCAAAGAATATTTTCAGTCTTTTGAGGCATTTAACTAAATATTCAACAGAGCCAGAACTCCTTACTCAGGGGTGGCTAAATTTGCACACTTTTGTTAACCATGATCCAGTGTTAAATATGTTTGTTAAATACTCAGGGACAGAGAAGACGATTGTCAAATAAATAATTTATTTTTACTATATAAGTAATACAACAATAAAGTCCAAGACCAAGAGGGCGAGAAATTCACAAATAATAATTATTGCTTATTATAATCTGTGCTGAGTATTTTTGGAAAAACGCCAAGGAACAAAGAAGATCTTCGAAGAATTTATACATTTTCTAAATGTTATGAGTAGAACTCCAAACAAACACAAAAACCCCTGACGCAGGGGCCATGGAAGTCTTTACTTGCTGATCATGACCACGTGTTAACAAAATTATAGTATGTCTAAATACTAGGATGCAAAGAAAAAGATCTTCAATACATTTTCACTGTGTAAACAATAGAGAACTACCTTATCACCGGGACCCCTGACTCAGCTGCCTTGAAATTCTTTAATTTTGGCTAGGACCCATTGTATGTTATAAACAAGCCAACTGTTTTACTACTTGATGTCAAGATGAAGAGTTTTGTTTTAAAATTGTAATAGCATCCACGGAATTTGCCCCAAACCTAAGACCACAAAAGAGCAGAGACCAACAATTTCATCATTTCTGTCCCTAGCTGCTCTACAACAAAATTAGATGAAATTGGTTCAGCAGTTTATGAGAAAAAGCCAAGAGTATTCAAAAGTTTATGTACGTTCAACGACGACGGACAAAAGCAGATTACCATAGGTCACCTGAGTAATTCAGTTGATTTAAAAAAAATAGAACCCGAATTTCTCCATTTATACTCTATAGAGTAATATATACCTGTACCTCCTGTTTTATAAGGAGTTTAAATAAATTTGACCAAAATGTATATAGTGAACATAGCAAAAATCCTGAAAATCAAAATACATAAACATAATTAAAGCTTATTTCCATTCAAACAATTACAAATTTTTAAAATCAAATTACACTTTAACCATTTAAAATGTAGTGAAAATTTGATTCTGAATCAGAAACTTGTAAGTACCAAGCACTGACTTTGTTTCCACAACGGGGAATCTGAATAAAAAAACTTAAATACTGTTTGTTATTTACTATTCTGTGCATAGTGGTATTAATATTCAAATTACCGGGTACTGTTATGATTTAAGGTTGAAATTCTAAGAATTTCTAACAATTCGTACAATTTATTACTTGTAGGAGAATGTAAACTGTTCGAGATTCCACTTCAAGAAAGACACACGACAAACCTCCCCATATAGCTAACCATGCATTAAATACAGAAATTTACAATTCAATTTTTTTCTTCAAGTTAACAGCAGGATTCCGGATTACTTTTGAAAAAGTTCAAATCTTCCAGAGTTTAATTAATATGTGTAAAAGCTTTTTTCGATCTAGAGAGTATTTCCCTAGCTGAAGATCTGTAGGTCTCTGCCTGAGAAAATTCGGACAGATAAAGCAGTTTTTACAACGCTTGGATCTGAAGCTCTCTGCTTTATCTGTCCGAATTTTCTCAAGCAGAGAGCTACAGTTCTGCAGCTAGTATTTTCCTTGCATTCCAGGATTTTTATTATTATTTTAACATATCTTTCAAAACAAGAAATAATTCATTTAAAGTTATAACCACTTTAAGACTATTTTTTTGGTGTATTTTCAGAAATTTTAAAGTTTACACTTCTTAATATTTGGAAAAATTATTATCTACATTATTTATATCCCAAATACTGTAAAATCACATATTTTCTTGGAGTCAAAATTTCGTGGATTACGGAGTAAATATCAGTCTGTTGGGAATTGATCTTATGGATGAAAAATCGTTGATTAGTAATAGTTGTAAAAAAATTATTTGATGGAGGATAAAATTTGTAAGTCTTGACTATTTTCATACCTTGAAAACCATGAAAATTAAACACCCACGAAAATTTGTGATTTTACAGGTCAAAAATAAAAAAAAAAACATTCCAAGGCCTCTGTATTTTTGTTTATGTTACATGTATCTATTCTTACGTATTTTATAATATATAATTTTTTATTTTAAGGAGAATATTTCTTTTTTCCAAGCCATTGATTTATTGTCAATCAAATTAGGGATAAAGTATTTGTATAGTGTTGAGAGAGAAATAAGTAAGTGTTTCTCATCCATTCATTATAGGATAGTGTAATGATATGGAATAATCGTAGTGGATTGAAATGCCTTGAAATAGACCAATCGAATCATTTTATAATTAACCAATCAACGTTTACATTATAGCCAATCAGAGTTCCCAAATTATTAACCAATCATCAGTAAGTAGAAAGAGTATAAATACAAACACCCATAAAGTATTTGGTCAATTGGTCGTTACTCATCGTTTGAGTAACACCCCTTGGACTAGGTTCTTGGGGTGTGTCTGGAAACAACAGAATTGTTCGTTAGACCACTCAGCTCAAGAATCTAGTTCCTTGTATGTGTCTCAGTGACTACAGTGTCTTGGTGACTTAATTAATATAGTGTCTTGGTGACTTTTGATAAAGGTGTCTCAGTGACTTTTAGGGTGTGCTTTTTAGGTAGTTGCAGACTGTGTCGGGAAGCAACAGAATTGTTGGTTAAACCATTCAGTCTGCAACTACAGTGTCACATGCAACTTTATATTTGATCACTGGTTTAATTGTGGTAGATTCTTTTCTTATAATTCGTTGTCGTTAAGTTCATGTTTGTTTGCTAATCATTATCCAGGTAGGACCGAGGAAAAAAATATTATAACACGAGTTTTTCTATTTTGCCAATCCAGATTTTATATTTGTCATTGTTTCGTCTGCAGGAAGTTGACGTACAGTACCGACGGGACCCAACCTGATACAAAGCAGTCCCAGAGCAGAGCCGGGGACTGCTTTCTGGGACTGCTAAAGCATTCCACAGCATTCCCACAGCAGTCCCACAGCGGTCCCAGAGCAGTCCCAGCAGTACCAGCAGTCCCAGAAAGCAGTCCCAGTGGGCGGGGTTTATTAATTTAATGGGCGGAGCTAACTCAGAAATGAGATTTGCAATAAACGATGGAACTATAAAAGGCAGTAGAATTTGATTCTGGGTAGTATGCCAGGAATTCTTACATGCATGCAAAGATCTTTTATGAACAGTACATGCATAGAAACAAATTGAATTAATATTTTTTGAAGGAAGAAGGCTTTCACACGTACATGTATGAATTAAACTGAACATGAATATTTAGTCACAATTATCGGGTATATCAATAATTTCTGTATTTTCTGTGAATAATACTGTTTCCCACATTTATTTTTTATACATAAAAATAAACGTGAATTAATTATTTTCCACCTGTAAGAATTAGCTTTAAATCTCATCGTTATATGGCCAATTTCCATACTATCGGGATTATGACTCAAAAGGAATTTTGGGGGCTTTTAGAAAATTCTTTGTTAATTTTGCCAAGTATCATTTTTCAGTCATGATTATTTTTACTGACATGTCAATTTAATTATTGTTAATTTCTGTATCTCTATAATACTTAGTTTTAAGTGTTTTATTTGTAAATGTTAGAATGTACGTCTGTAAATCATCAGAATGGAACCCTCAGATTATGTTCAAAATTGATTAATCCTGAAGGACATTCATACACATTTCATCAATTTTATTTTTGCATTACATAACGGTAGATTGAAATTAGGTCATTGTTGACCAGCATGTTCAATGATGTGAAACACTGATATGTATACCCAAATAACAGACACTGATTTTCTGCCCTAAGGCGATTGAAACCGCGTGTGTTGATACCATTTAATAAACATGAATCAGCCAGGTAAACACAAGCAAAAGAAAAAGAAACTAGAGCCGAGCTCGTTGCAAAGCAACGAATAGGTCTTCCGTTGGAGCTACGGACAAGAAGACGTAACCTTGAGTCTAGATCAAAAGCCACATTCTCAAGTTATATGTCTATTATGGGACATGAATGCCCCGTCTAGTGTATATTAGTAATGCAGCATTAAAATCTGTATTAGTGTATGACGTCTGTTGAGAATATCTTGAATAGTTTCTTAAAAATTGAAATCTTAAAAAATGAAAATAGATGATAAATCCCTGTCAAATAATGTACTCTGTATAATGCATAAGCTTACATAAAAATATCTCAATTATAAATGATTTCTTTAATAATAATCACAATGCAAATTTAAGTCTACCAAAGTCAAGTTCACAGGAAAGTGCAAGGTCAAAAGTCTTTGATATAATTAAATAGCTCTTACAAAATATGTATAATTAGCATACTTAAGTTTGATAAAAATATCTTGAATGGATTCTTCAATTCTGAGTGTCGCCCGTGTGGCGCAGTGGTTGGAGCATCTGCTCTAGACCGAAGTTTTGATATCAGCAAATGAAGTTGGGTGAAAATATAAATGCTTTAAAAATAAAGTCTTTGTTGAGACTGTAGCTCTACTGGTTTGTACTTATAACAAAGGAAGAGAAAATTAGCCATTGTCATCTGACCAAAACTGTAGGAGGAGTAGCGTTTTAAAGGAATTTCAAAGAAATTTCTATTTTTAGTAACCATGACAACACCGTTCATCGAAATCAAAATGATGCTTTTAATTATATTTCACAGTGTAGTCTACTTGTGTGCCAAGTTATATTGAAATCAGAATAAAAGTGTAGGAGGAGTAGCGTTTTAAAAGAATCTTACAGAAATTTCTATTATTAGTAGCCATGAAAACACCGTTCATCGAAATCAAAAACGGATGCATAATATTCTGTATCTAAGTGAAGGCTGCTTATGTGCCAAGGAATATTGAATTCAAATCAAAACTGTAGAAGGAGTAGCATTTTAAAGGAATTTCAGAGAAATTTCTGTGTTTAGTAATCAATACAACACCGTTCATTGAAATCAAAACCCGATGCATCATATAATGTATTTTAGTGAGGTCTGCTTATGTGCTAAGTTATATTGAAATCAGACCAAAATTGGAGGAAGAATGGAGTTTTACAAGAATTTCACAGAAATTTCTAATTTTAGTAACCATGGCAACAACGTTCATTGAAATAAAAAAAATCGATGCATTATATTATGTATCTTTGTGTAGTTTACCTATTTGCCAAATTATATTGAAATCAGACTAAAATTGTATGAGGAGTAGCATTTTAAAGGATGTTCACAAAAATTTCTATTTTTAGTAACCATGACAACACCGTTCATTGAAAAAAAACCTGATGCATTATATAATGTATCTTAGTGTAGTCTTCTTATGATCCTAGTTATATTGAAATCTGAGGCCAACATTGCAGGAGGAGTAACGTTTTACAGGAATTTCACAGGAATTTCTATTTTTAGTAACCATGGCAACAACGTTCATTGAAATCAAAAACCGATGCACCTTACTATCGCATAAGCCCTTCCGGTCTCTGACCAGTAGGGCTAAAAATGAGCTAAACACTGATTTAAAAAGAGTGAGGTCAAGGACAAAAGTAAGTTCAATGTGTAAAAAAGATCAAGATCAAAAGTGGTGATGCAGTTGAATAGCTCTCATCAGTATGCATCAACATATGAAGTTTGATAACACCATTCAGAATGGTATGTTTAAAACTGATCTAAACACTAAATTAACAAAAGTGAGATATCCTAAAGTCAAGTTAAAAAAATGTTAATCCTCTATCAGTATATGAAGTTAGCTGCAGAACTGTAGCTTTTCAAAAAAACATATTGATAGACCGGATAGCTACAGTGCCACCCATTTAAAACTGTATATTTATTGCGCACAAAAAATTCTTACCTCAATAGCAAAGAAATTTAGATTTCAAAAAATTCTGTACTCTTCTATCAAGTACTTTCATAGTTGACATCTACGCGAAACGCAATGGGCCAAATTATCTTACAAACAAAAATGGCAGTATAAACAGACAAAATTTACGATGATTTCGATATCAGGGCCAGGAGGCCTATAATCAACAATTATAAAGCAAGTTTTCTTGTGGAAATAGTGAAAATTATGCTAGGAATGCACGGTTAATAATAATTTGAGATTATAGTTTTAAAAACACGGAGAATAAATTAATAAACAGTGCACTTTTTGGTGCAATAAATAGACAGATTTTTTTTTCAGTTGGTGGCTCTGTACAGGTCTCTGGTCTGTGAAATATTATTTTTGCGGAGAGCAACAGATCTGAAGCTAAATATGAAGTTTGATAAAGATATCTTGAATGGTTTGTTTGAAACTGAGCTTTTAAATGAGCTAAAGGCAAAGTGTGACGGAAGGACAGACGGAAGGATGGAAGACGTCTGATATGACAAACACCAGCCATATTCATGACGTGTATGATTATTGGTTTACATAAAAAATAGATTTTGACGTTCTCTCGGAATTTAACACCAGCCCCAACCTACATGTATACACGCATGTACAAAAACAGATGAACCGACTGACATTCTCGGCTTAGAAGGAAGACATTGTATTCATTTTAAAAAAAAAGGGGGGTACTTATAGTGATGAAAGGAGATTTAACCACTTGTCGGTTCATGAAACATGCATGAAAGATCATTTCGAAATGTTTGTATACAACTGCCAACTGCGTGGCTTTCTTAGAACTAAATTAGAATTTATTGAAATATTTAAATAATTCATTTATGGACGCCTTGATATATATTTTATTGGCTGTTTAATAACTGTTCAGATATACATGTAGTGTTCGAAGGTCCAACGCCTTTCATTTAATATTACCGAAGGTTTTACTCATCTTTTTTCTGTATAGTCGAAGTGCATGGGAGAAGGAAAAAACCATATGCAGATCGTTGAAATACAATATAATGCGATTGTGCTTTTCATTTGCATAGACTGTTTTTTCTTCCCGTTTTCCTTTTTTGTGAATTGCCATTGACAATGACAATGACTTTATTCTCATAAAACTTATAAACGTTTTCTTTGTTCACAAGCTTGTATTCAAACCGCTGTTCATACGCGTTACCGATGTGAGAAGAGAAAACAAGACGTCCTCAAGCAATTTATTTCTAATTATGAAAACACCCAATGACAATGAAAACAATTAAGGTGAAACTATTTACTGTCACCCTAGTATCTACTTTTGATGTCACCAACATTAACAATGATTGACCGGAAGGGCGTTTAAAGAAAGAATTTTATTTATATTTTATTGTAGAGAGAATGATAAATAGGGATTAACGAATCTTCAATTTTTAAAAATCGTATTCTGAAAACTCTGGATGTACATGTATATATTTTGGCCGTTCTTCTATGTAAAAGTGCATACATGTATATAATTATACTTACATTGTACAATTATACAAGCGTGTAAAATTGTGCGATTAAGATATTTTGTTTATTCGACGAAATAGTATATCATTTTGTACAATAACATTTTAAGTTTAGCAGCAAATAACTGCAAACTCAAAAGTGCTTAATTTAATGTTGGATTTTTCCTGTGAATTAGAAACGTCACCTCCACTTACAATTATCATTCATGCGTACATGTAGTTTTAGATTCATAAAATAATATCCACCTCGATAAATACAGAAAAAAAAGTTGCAAACCCAGCAGGTGTTTATCCGGCTATCAAAAAACTTGCAATGAACAAATGCACAATCGATTACAATTGAATTAAACAAGCTGAAATACAGTAAAATTAAATGACAGGAGTCTACATGATTTCAAACCCAATTTTCCATTTGCAACTATCGGAGTACACAATGGATTTTCACACAGATATGCCCGCTGCTCTCTGCGGCCATGTTCTTGTAAACGAGGACCGGGCTACAGAATCTTACACACAAAGCGACAAAGCTGGATGTGGATATAAACTTTTTACTAGATTACAAATACTTGAATAATAGTATATTTTAAAGTATTTTTTTAATGTTCAAGGTTTATTAATATTAAAAAAATAATGGAGAAACAAAAGAGTGATGGTAAAAATAAAATGTACATATAGTACATTACCTATCACAAGACTTCCATCACTAATTATAATAATTTGCCGAAGCCCCTTTTCAATTACAATTTAAATAAAATACATTAACACGGAACAGAGAAATAATTTTGCGTGAACAGGCCAAAGAAAGCGATCACAATTCAAAATGATTTTATGCACCGGTGTTTAGAATTACGATTAAATGAAAGATCGATGAAGTATTCTTATTGATTCGATATAATTAAAGACACAATTTTCTATTAATTGATAGGTCTTTGCACTACACAAGGGATTTTAAACACGATCACAGACACTTGCTTTGTTTGCGACCACAGGTGGCTGGTACACTAGTGACCTCGATCGACAGCGTGGGATTCGCGCGTTGGGTTACATAACTTTCACAAACATCTAGTAGGCGAATATGGAGATAGCCAAATGTATACAACTAATGATCGTGAAGTATTCGATGCATAAAGTTTAAAGTTACTTATAATTGTTATAATAATAAACGTAGAAAGATGGATTTAATATATTCTGTTTATGAAGACGTGTTCACTATAAAACTAATTAATAATAAATAAAAAAAGAAAGCCTAATTGTTATAAACAACCTAATAGTGAACCGTAAAGCATGTATAAAGCCCTTTTGAGAAGAAAATTAACATTAAATACTAAAGGATATATAATTGATGGCGAGTCTGTTTAAGTTATACACATGAAGAGGTCTGATTTCCTTTCCAAATGAAAAACGCTACCTATTTACCTGGCCTGCTTTCTACTACGTATTACGCAATACCCCCGGTATAATCGAACAAAAAACATTTTCTTAGAGCCCTAATTATAGGGGCCAGCCCCTTTTGAATAGTATCATATGAAAGCCCTTGCAATTATGCACAACTTTTGTTCAACATGTCTTAACAAAATATGTTTAGTTTTCAAGATAAAAAAGAAAACATGTGTAAATTTTCACTCTTTTAGGCATTCTAATTTTTGACCCCTATATAGCGCCATTTTGAATACAGAAATCGAAAAACAAAAACCGATGTGCACAACTTCAATCCTTCTGTTATCAAAAAACCAGTAAAATTTCTGCTCCAGCTCTAGCGGTCTCTGAGCCTTTGTCTGGAAATGAAAGCCTATAATTTTTCATTTAAAGGAAAATAACTCATAACCGGAAGTAACTTTTTGAAATTTTAGACAGCATTCTGATAGAGTTTATTACCGTCTATAATGTCCGTAAATTTGAGCAAAATCCATTTAGAAATGAGTGAGCTATGAGGCCTCAAAATTGGCGTCTAGGAAGAAAAAAAAAGAATAATAAGAACTAGAGCCGAGCTCGTTGCAAAGCAACGAGTAGGTCTTCCGCCCTGTTTGACCGGAAGTAACTTTCAAACTAAATTAAAAGAGAAATGAAGTCCAAAATGGCTTAATCCTCCAAATTTATGTTAATTATTGCAAAATTAAGCCATTTTGGCAACTTCCGGTTTGACCGGAAGTACCGTCGACGGACGGAAAATTAAGATTTAGGCTTCCAGTGAAAAATGATATCCAAAAACCTGTCAAGAACAGCAAAAATATGCAATTTTTGACCACTTACGGTTTGACCGGAAGTGACAACGCCGGACGTATTTCGACGACTTTAGTAGATTAAGCACGACATTTTGAACAACTTTGCTTCTTTGATGCATTAAAAATTCTTAATACTTTTTGAGATATTAATGAAAAATTGTCGGCCCTTTCAGCCCTTAATTATAGGGGCCAGCCCCTTATCGTTAATATCATTTGAAAGAACGTGAAATTCTTTACAACTTTTATTCTATATGTTTTTACAAAATGTTAACTTGTAAAAAGATATTGCCGAAAAAGTGTGAAAAAATTCTATGTCCCCGATAGGACTTTTTTTAGCCATACCGAGCGCCGACGTGCTGCATTTCCGGAGGAAAAGAGAGGTGTATGTCACATCTGCACATGTTGCTCTATCAGCGATGAAAATCTTATGTTTCTGTCTAAAAGCATTTTTGAGAAAACTGCCGGACAAATTGACCATCTGAAAATCACTAAATCGCGGAAATCTCAAAACCGGAAGTGACGTCATCAAAACAAAAAAATATATATAAAGTTTGTTTGATGTTCTATCAGTCCTGAAAGTTTCATGAAAATCGAGCCAGCCGTTTTCGAGAAATCGCGTGCACAAAATCGGTAAGAAAAAAAAAACAATAATAAAAATAGTGGAAAAGAAACCGAAGAATAACAGTAAGGTCTTCCGCTGAAGACAGAAGACCTTAATAATCTTAATCATCAGAATCAGTAGAAGGTCTTCCGTTGGAAACGGAAGACCTTAATAAAACACAATTCCCGGTATTTTCAACTATTTATTTATAAAATAAATGTATTCTTTTGGTAACTTGTTCATAAGTTAAAAACTACTGGTAATTTATTAATAAATTCTCCAATGATTATTCATATTGTTTCACATTGTTTAAGGTATGGAAGAATGGTAGCATAATTTTATTTCATGGTCATTTAATAAATTGTTAGGCTTTATTTGAGGGTTGCATGGAATACTTTTTTTAGTGTGGTACTCGTAAAACATGAAGCTTTTCAATTAAATTCTTATATCTAACTGTAATGATTTTATCTAAATAGTGCCAATGCAAATTTTGAGTGCACATAATTTTATATTAAATAATGAAATAGGCCTACATGTAGTTATTTTTACTCATAAACCTGTAGTTTCTTTTTAGGGATAAAAATCTTCTCCTGACTTTCTTTTTTAATAACTGTTTAAAAAAATATTCTAACTACATTTACAGTCTCTGAAAATATTAATTAACTAATTTCAAAAGATTGTAAGAAATCCTTGCTTTTTTTTAATAGTTTAAAATCCCCTCTGCTGCAAGTAAACAAAACAACTGGGAGCCTACAAATTCAGAATACACAAGGGGGCGGAGCTATCATGTCACTCAGAACCTTTTTCACACATGAGTGAACAAAGCAGTCCCAGAAAGCAGTCCCAGGGACAGCCGGGACTGCTGGGACTGCTTTTTAGAGTCCCAGGACAGTCCCATAACAGTCCCACAGCGGTCCCAGAGCAGTCCCACAGCAGTCCCAGAGTGGTCCCAAAGCAGTCCCGGGGACTGCTTTCTGGGACTGCTTGGGTGTCAGGTTGGGTCTGGTCGGTACTGTAAGTTTGTTTGATTCTATTGCCCTGTTCACACGACGAGTTTAATTCGCAGTAAATTAATGCAAAGTAAACTAATGCGAATCAAACTAATGCGAATTAAATTGCGTTCACACGACAGCTAATGCGAAGTAAACTAATGCGAATTAAAATTCTACTTCTACGGCCAGGCGTCAGTAAGGCTATTATGACGTCATTTGCAAATCACGTCACCTTATGCAGGAGCAGATGCATTTGACATAATGTCACATTCTAGTGATTAACACAATTTTCCTTAGGTTTTCACTCAAAAATAGCACAAATACTTCAATCTGACCACGGACATTTGGCATTGGACCTAATTTTGCCATTCCGCATGCCTCAAAATTTAATTCGATTCACATGGAGCTAATGCGAAGTAATTTAATGCGCAATAAACTAATTCGAATTAAACTAATTTGCATTAAATTCTCCGTGTGAACGCTAAGCGAAGCTAATTCGCAGTAACTTTACGTATAATTCGAATTAAACTCTCCGTGTGAACAGGGCATATATTATAACGTAATTCGTAGGAAGGAAACCTAAGCGAACTCAATCATTTATTATTTGTACTTTGTTAGAACGTTACAATAGACTATATAAATTATTTTTGTTCACCGAGAAATGATGTATCGCACACTTTATGAAAGGGTCTCATCGCTCATCTGAGTAACTTTGGCCATGCTATTCTGTACAAAAGAATCCTATAATTTGGAAAATGTAGATTCTACACTTACCCCAGGATGCTTCAACATAATTTACAGCTTTTCTCACCCAGTGGTTCTTGAGAAAAATATTTTGAAAATTTTTTCAACACCGTTCATCGAAATCAAAAACCGATATACAGAATTGTGTATCTTAGTGTACTTGTGTGCCAAGTTAAATTGAAAACAGACAAAAACTGTAGGAATAGCATTTTGAAGAAAGAAAGATTTAAGATTTAACTACATATTCTTATGTTAAACTTTGATCGTCCATTGTGGCCCCACCCTACCATTTGGGGTCATGTTTTGAAATAAAAATTTCAATCCACACCACCTGAGGATACTTCCATATAAATATCACCAACTATGGCTTAGTGGTTCATGAGAAGAAAGCTTTGAAAAATTTTCCCTATACATTCCTATGTAAAATTTTGGCCAGCCATTGTGACCCCGCCCTAACCCCTTCCACATGAATTTCAATTTTCCTGGCCCAGTGGTTCTTAAGAAGAATATTTTTAAGAGATGCCATTAATTTTTCGCTTAGTCATAATTAAATCCCCTTGAAAGAGGGCGTGGCCCTTCTAATGAACAAAATGAAATCCCCTACACCCAAGGATACTTTGTGGCAATTTTGTTGAAATTGGCTCAGTGATTCTTGAGAAGAAGATGAAAATGTGAAAAGTTTATGAAAACAACAACAACAACTACAACGAAAACGACAGAAAATATTGATCAGAACATCTCACTTGAGCCTTCGGCTCAGGTGAGATAAAACATAACATTGTGTGCTTATCTTACTTTCTTTCAATTTCATTAATTTTTTATAAATTTTTAACAGTCTTAAAAATAATTTTAGATTGTATTCCTTCTCTGAGATCCTTTTTGATATATTTTTTTAACACTCTAAAATAAATGTAACATACCATTATGTAACGTTTAGAAGCATACATGTAAATTGTATACTGCATGAAAGTATACATTATTTGGAGAGTTTAAAATTTAGCGCAAACAATGGATATGGACTTGTTGGCGAATATAATCATGAATAACAGGCACACATGTTCGTGCCGTATATTCTTTTTATAAATGAATTTTTTGCGTATTCATGAATTGCATCCTCGTATTCGCCAAGGCCGCTTAAATATGAAGCCCGCTATTTTTACATGTAACTAGTCATACCATATATGGAATACCCGGGTACGTTCTTCTACATAAACTTTTTTTCTGCTATTACAAATATCTGTAACGTTTTCCAGTGGCTATTTTACAAATGATCAAATAGGTTCATTTGAATATCATGAACAATAATGAACACGTTTTTCCCACCTCTTATCAGGTTTGATAACTAAAGAGACAAGTAGTAAAACCTTTTACGTCGACTTCACATAACTGTGTATATATTTGAGTCTGGTATCCTTTAGGGTAGATTTCACCGTCCAGTCTTTCATTGTAATAGATAACGTAACGACCATATCCTATACACGTTGTATGGAAATCCAAGGGAGGTAACGGAAGTGTGTTCTTGAAACAAAGATGGCCGTCCTCTTTTTGAGGCGTGTTGGATATATAAAGAGAAAATCCGGCAAAACGACCTCTTTGTCTCATTTCTGAAATACAAAGTCATATCGTATTGCACTCTATATTTAAATAGCATGTTAATTTTCGTTTAGTTTTATATATAACGTCTTTGTTTTTTCTGTTTTGAAAATATCTTTGAAAAGCTATCATTTTGCTTTTTTGATTTATTTTTTTTTCAACGTGCTCTTAAACTAAGATTGATTGATTGTAAATTGTTTAACGTCCCATTCGAGAGTTTTTCACTCATCAATGACATATAGAGACGACACCGTTGTCGGTGAAGGGTTTCAAATTTAAACATATACTCGACGCTCAAGGCAATTGAGCAGTGACGATTCTTTATCGATCCAACGCCTACCGTGACACGGGAACTATGTTCTGAAGGTCATATCCGAACGAAACGTGGCATACACTAGTAATGCCGAGCGCTTGGCGAAGGAACAGTCACTACCTGTTTACATTTTATGTTTGACATGGCGCCGCAAAGGAAATTCGAACTCGGGCCTCCCGATTACAGTGTAGAAAGCGAAAGTTCTACAATTTATACCTTAGAAAGCCCAATGTATTAAATTGTATTTAAGGACCCTATCTACCGGTGCAAAGAGTTTTTTAGACATTGAAAAGGAGTGTATTTTTTCCATGGAAAAAAATACATGCATTTCACTTCTTCAACTAATTTATCTTGGCCCTTAAGGTAGGATTCTTCTCTGGTTTCTGACTAGATGAAACATTCAATGTATATTACCTGACATGTCTTATATATTTAGGTGAAACAAATTTAAAAGATCAGATTTTTCTTCCCTCATCACAATTTTACAACTTTAAATAGAAATGGTAAATTGTGTTTGAAAACTAGCAGGGACTATATTTTTGGCGGAATTATGGCGTATGAAAATATCTTCTTTTCTTCCTCTAAAACTATTTTAGAACAATTAATTTAGTTATAATTTTTACAAAATCAGAGGCTTAAAGAATTTTTCAAATGTTAGCTAAATTAATAATAAAAGACTAAAGCTTTAAAACATATAAAATATGATTTTCCAAACAGACTACAATTATGTTAGCTTTTAAAAGCTTCCAATCTAAGTACAGATATAAGCCAATAATCCGAAGAAGGTGTTTTTAATCTCTTATTAAACGGTCAAAACTTTTTGTTTTTATATCATTTTGTATCTCTATATGACTTTTCTACCATATGTGAAAATAACAAAAAATTAGATATAGGGAGCATATAAAAAATAACTTAAATACATGTGTATCCTAAAAATTTAACAAAAATATAAAAAATTCAGATTAGCCAAAATTCATTATTGTTAAACTATTTGCGTCATTTTGGTAATATCACCTTATAGACCCTATATGGTAAAATTTTTTTTACGCAAAAAGAGAAACATTTCGTCTTTTGAAATAGAAGACATTATCGCATAAATAGATGCAGTCAGTTCTATTCTTAATGTCCAGAGAAAAAGGTAATGACCTTAACCTGACCTTGACTCTAATATAAAACAGTCAAAACGTATCTAACTGATACCATCTCTTAGTAGTATTGTCTTCTTGATTCTGTGAAAATTTAATTAAATTTTAAATACAAGAAGTACAGTTTTGTGTGCGAAGAATCCTACCTTAATGTCATACGCAACGTAGTTCGAACTTGAATGGGTTCTTCCCTGGAGTTGAAGAGTTCCACTAATTGAAGGACCTGTGTGCAATACTTTTAATGTCTATATATCGATTTGTACATCTCTTCTATAACAATTTATGATGAAAAAAAAAGCTGGGATTAAAAAGTTTTGTAATTTTTGTACATTTTTTCTTTGAATAATGCAAATTTTTCATAATTTGATACTGCGAAATCATAAAATTTCGAACTTTTCGTCGTTTAATTTTCGTTATTTTCGAGGTATGACGAGACCCACGAATTCATGTCCACCGAGAAATTTTAAAAAATTACATACATAAGTACACTTTCATTCTATCCACAAATTCAAATCCCCACGAACCAAGAGATTTTCCTCAATCCACAAAAATTTGACCCCACGAAAATATGTGATTTTACAGTTACTGTATCTTTTTAAAAACCCTGGTAACGCATGTTGATTTTTTTTTGTCTAAGACCTTGTAATGGAATTATAAATTTTAATTTTGAATATCTTGAAAAATGATCAGTAGGTAAGGTACCTTGCGTATGTCTTTAATAATGTAACAGTGTAATTGAATTACTTACGTTTTGATTAATATACTGTACATTTCTCTTTTTTGGGATTTTTTTCGGAACTGCACAAAAAAGCCTTTAGAATCAGATCCCTTTTGTATGCATTGTAGAGAGGGTTTTTAATCAAGAATTCTTAGGATATTGCATTAGCAATACTAGTTTCCTAAATGTACAGGGTGTTTCACAATATATGTCACACATCTAAATGGGCATAATTTGAATATCGAGCATGATACCAAAAATACCAAAACACTATAGGTAAGCATATTGATCTAAAATTATGATATTGCAAAGTATTGATGAAATTATAATATACCATGAAGTAACTGATGATATAATCAGTGACGTCACAATTTAAGCTGTTCTCAAAATGGAATAAACATGCAGCAAAATTTTGTTGTAAACTTTTATTATAAGAATGATATCCTAAATATTGCACATTGTACAGGGTGTGATGATGAAAACTATCCAGACCAGTAATTGCTGTCTAGTTTTCATATATTAAGAATAATTAGAGAGTTTGAACAATATTATAATGTAGAGATGAAAGACAGATAAAGCTTTCCCCCCTCCCCCCAAAAAACCAAGAAGAGACGAGAACAATATCAAACTGAAGTCAATCACTGAGAAAACCTCATGAAAGTTAAAGATCTGAGTTTAGGGAAATGGATTGTAACAATGTCGTTAAGTGTATAAATTGTATTTAGAAATCTTAAATATGAGTTTAGTGTGTCTGCATACAAGATTTCAGCATTAAATGCCAATTGGTGTTCAGAGCCGGTTAAAGTTTGCAAGATTGACTGAATGGAAGAGCGAAAGAAATGGACACAAATTAACACATACCGGTAGTTCTGAAAAGACACATTTATTTATATGCAACTTTAAATAAAAATAGATATGCACTTTGGAGGTTCTAAGAAGCCAGAAAGTCTCAAGTATCCTGTGAAAGTTACCAACCAGTGGTCAGAAATTTCTATTTTAATAGAACAATGTTGGGAAAACACTTGGACAATAACATTTTAGGATTTGTTGCCATAGTAACTAAAGTGGACAATGTTGGATACTTCTGACTCAATAAAAATAGTTTTGAATATATGCTGATTAAAATGATATATAAAATGTTTATGTATCTTTTGTTGTCATTTATCTATCTGTCTTTAGATATGTGACATATACAATGTATTGTGAAACACCCTGTATATGTAAGTGTAATCTGGTTCTTTTAAAAAATTAAATTGTCGTTCTTCCGTCAAAAATCTATAGAGCGGAACAAAGTGCAAACATCATCTTTAACTCCTTAAGTTTAAGTCACAAATCAAAAGCAGCTCAATACCTGCAAGTGATATGAAAACATGCAGAAACCCTGACAAAATGAAAGTTCGTTATTCTGTAAAAAAAAAATTATTGATGTTGAACGAAATGCAACTTGATCTGTACCTCATCAAGATACACTCACATACCAAAACCAGCTTAGTATCTTTCTCTTAGTAGACAAAAAGTGCCGAGTAGCAAGTGGGACTGACGGACTGACAGAGAGAGGGACAGCAAGACTAATGGACGGACAGAACAGACACGTTCAGAGGAAACCTATAGTTTCACCGGCTAGAGACTAAAATGTTTCTAGTTGTTATGAGTAGTTATACGAAAGAAGTTCTTTGTTGCAATTAAGATTAGGTATAATGTTGAAAAGGAAAATATAAAAAGATTTGAGAAGGGCAGAATGTAATAATTTTCAAATCTAAATCCTACCCCATCCAGCATAGTCTTTAAATAGTATATCGATGCTGTAAATATTGTAATTTCCTCCAAGATCTACAGACCATACTGTTGTTTTACTGCTTGAACTTGGTCCAATGGCCTCAGTATTAGTACATGTTTCTCTTTGTCCATCTGTTGCAGTTGTTGGTCCACATAGAAGATGACAACTGTGGTATGTTGGCAACATTATGGTTGTTCGACCGCTTGATAAATTATCTTAAAAAACAATCAAATCAAGATATACCAACATAACATTGTAATATTGAGGAGAAAAAGTGTAAATAACCACATAAAAATGTTGTAATTTCGTATTCGATTTCCCTAGTGCATTTTTACGCCATTGTAGTATTTTTCTCCTTGATAAAAACTCTAATTTAAAATACAAATTAGATTGTAATATTTTTATGAGGAATATGATCCTAACACGTACGTTTGAAATATGGTGAATACTGGAAACCAAAAAGATGTAATAGTTGAAAACGTAATTAACCTGATTGATGCAACGATGTCTGCCATATTATATCTCTCTGCATATGTGTTAATGCATTTTACAAAACTTATACTTTCATAACAGTGGTAAATCTAAAAAAAAAGTCCTAGGATATGATATATTCCAATTTGGTATTGTATCTGTAATAACGCCACTAATTTTTTTTCAGTGTTATTAAGTGAACGTATACAAGACAGCTAATCTCGTTATACAAGATCTTATAACGAGACTACTGTTTGGTAAACGTTCATACACCTACATAATTAGTTTTAGATAAGACACACAATTGAAAGTATCTTTTATGTACTGTAAATGTATGTTTTGACATGTATGATATTTGACCGTGATCGAATTTTCAGGAAGTTGACGTAGATTTGAATCACTACATTCTGAAACTTACTTTCATAAAACATAAAACTTTAGGTGATGTCCATGTATTTGATTTAGCAGAAGCTACTTTCCTTAACATGCACGTCCAAATGAAATATGTTTACAGTATTGTCGTGTCGCCCTCTTGGGTGACCGCACTTAATTTGAGAATTTATATAACTCGCTGGCTTGTGAGAGACCCTAAGATATTACGATTCTGCTTTTCAGCCACCAGGTCCAGTGTAAGTTTGGGTGTGCTGTAATATGGAAAAGGAAAGCGTGGATGAATTTAAAAACGATACAACGTATTTTATTAACGTCTCCGAATAGAATGTACAATAAATAGTCACCAGGCACAATAATAAATGATCGTTAGTTGCTCAAAGCATTACAAATAAGCGTGCCCTAACCTACCTAACATCTGGTGACTCATAGAGTGATAAAACAATATTAAAAATACTCACTCTATATCATAAAAATCTAAACAATGTCATTTCTCACTGAAATACTTATACTGGATACATTTAAATTTACCTCCCTTGACTGGAGAGTTCAATAATAATAATAGAGTCAAACAAACAAAGACATTATATTTCCGGCATAAAACTAATGTGCGGTAAAACATGCCAAACTTTAAACCTACACATCTACATATAACTAACTACAGAAATACAGCAAAACTAAAAAGGGAACTATCAAATATAACTGCTCGGATCTCATTATAAAGTAAATTGTTAATATTAAAATATGAAAGCTCAAATTTTGTAAAGTTCAGAAATTAATGGTAAATGTTAATAAATGATAAATTAACAATTTCTTTATAATTCTAAGAAAAATAAATTAACTAAATAAAACATTTTACCATACCTGTAATATTGAAAAGCAAAGCGTGGATGAATTTAAAAACGATACAACTTTATGAACGTCTCCTAATAGAATGGCCGAGGAGCGGGCGCAATTCCATTCGGAGACCCACGCTTGCCGTAAATTATTTATCTCGTATTTTTAATTCAAGTCATTGTTATTCATCCAGGCTAATTTTAGTTCCATTCTTACCAATTCTGCCTCTCACACATACATAATGTTCAACAAAGGGCAGATATGTGTAAACGACTTTTATTGGAAAATCGTAAGGACAAAAACCTAAAATAAGTTTTAATATAACAGTCAAAAATCATTTTTGACATTTAAATTGGGTGTCTAATTGACAGAAATCTGTAGTAGATATGTAAAAGTGAACTTAGGTCAAGATTTGAATGCAACAGAAGCGAACGAAAAAAAAAAAACCAAAGTACAGCGTTAAATGCAGTTATCCTATCAAAATTTGTACATATATATTTTATAAAAAGTCTATCAATGTAAAACATATTTACAGCTTTTATTGACAAATAAAATGTAATCGAATTTTCTTTTTTATTTTAGATGATAAAAAGTGTTATCCGTGGCTTTTCGTGACCGGTGTAAAAATGTTAGTGCAAAAAATAATGATCTAAGTATTGTCTTAACCTGTGTGCTTAAGTATAATGAACTTTTGAGTGATCCTGAGTCCTATATTTCTTTTATGAATCTTGAAAACGTATTTAGATTCATTGAATTCATAGTCAAATTAAAAAAAAAAGTTTGAGACAATGTAAAATTTGACAAACGCATTTTTTGGCAATTTGTGGCACATGATGAAACGACCATACCAACTTGTGTTTGATTAAAAAAAATTAAATTTTTGAAGATAAAAAAAGGTAAAAAAAAAAAATCATATATCCCTGGGATAGCGGGGTACAAAAAGAGTAAAATGTATTAAATATGAAGCAACGAACATTATTCAAGATTATGGGTCACCTAACACAAAATCAGCAGAAAAAACACAAATCTGTTTAACACCATCCTTTGGATCAGGTGTCATTGGCAGAGGAATTTAATATGAAATTATTTCGAAAAATTATTTTCACAAGTAAATGAAAAATAGTAAATTGCGTTCAATTATAAAGTTTCTCGGTTAATACTATTTCACGCAATGAAGAGAGTAAATGTAAAGTGCATGGCGTTTGGTGAGGCCCTGAGTCCCTCGAGCAAGCAGGGGTTTATTACAAGCTGAAATAGATTTAGATTTAGATACAAAGGGGAAAATATCCAGTCATCTGTCATATTCAAAATGACAAAGCGCTGTGGTCCATGTTTTATATTTTTGCAGTACATATTTACGTGTATATGGACTGTAATCTTCTGTGAAGGTCTTGTAAATTATAACACAAGAAGGAAAAGATTAAAAGGAAGGTTTTATAGATAACACTATCCACGTAAAATTCTCATAAATTGAATAAAGACATGTTTGCCTTTTTCAAAGATTTACTTCATAGAAATATACCCACTTAGGGGGGAGCAAATGAATATAGAACTGTTAAACTTAAACATTAATCAGCTTTGAAGAAGTGAATAAAATTTTCTATATTTCTTTTAGGGATCAAAAGAGTAATAAAACGAAGATTTTTATGCGCCCGGATTAATAGATCCAAGGCGTATATTGTTGTTGTCTTGTCTGTTTGTCTGTCTCTCAGTTGTGTCTGTCTGTTGTCAACTTTATCTTCGCCATAACTTTTGAACCATGAGAGATAGAGACTTCATATCTATTATGTATACTCCATTGAATTAGTTCTTTCAAATGACACCAAGGTCAAATACTTTGTCACCTTGAATGTGACATTTTGCTAAAATAGCTTTTTCTGATTTTGCTGCCCCCGGGTGCTTAGTGTTTTACAAACACATCTTGTTCAGATAATTAGAAAATTATAGGTGAAAAGTTAACCTTAATTGTGTCTCTCTATTTTCCTTAACATAACTCAGACTGAGTATTACTGCATTAACATTCATTTTTAGATCTTACCGTAAGCATAGAAAGGAACGAATCTTGATATTAAAATAAATATCCGAAGAACTTCACTTATTGATTTATAATTCATTTTGCTATAAGAATGAACTCTCTAAGGAAATTGAAAATATAAATTGATCTCCAGGAAGTTTTAAATGAAATGAAAGTATTAATATGGTGTTGTGTCCTATTATCTGAAAACATTATTTACAACACAACCTTCACGGTATACAATATTGTAAGATTGAGGAAATGTATGTCAAGTACACCGTTGATTTCTGAACTATAGCATGACACATTTTCATTGTGATATTCTTTGGGCTTTTTTCCAAATTAAAATGGGTATATGTTCAATGATAAAAAGATTTATTTTTTGAAATTCTTGCACATAATACCGGTTTTAGGCAGACATTGTTTTCTTTGGAGGATAGTGATATCATGTAACAGGTTGATAATTCTTTGATATTTTTCTCCTCTGAAACTTTGACAATAAATATCTTCCATACTATCCCAAAAAGTATCTTACTAAAGTAATTATGGTAAAATTGGTTTCTCTTCATTAATTTGTCCTCTTTTTCTTCACAAATGATTCTTAAGAAGCGCAAAGAAGACAGATATTACATTTACTCAATAGTCTGTTGTAATTTCTTGTATGAAATATATGGAGGTAACGAACAGTAAACAAGCTCAAAGTCCATAAAACAATACAAAATAGGAGCAGAGGAAACATGTGCCTCCAAATATTTAGAGCTGAGATCAAGTGTGCATTAAAGAAATGACACTTGGATAATGATAGTAAATAATTTAAAAAAAATTACAAATATGGACAAACAACACTCAGTAATTAAAGGTTTGCAGATAAAAATAAATTTCAGAGTATGTTAGCTCGGATCACGGGTTCGAATATCACTGCCGGGACTTGAAAACCAGTCTTTAAAACGTATTAACCCAGATCCAATGTCAGCAGAACATGTAATGGGTTTAAAAGGCATTATTGATCTTTATTGAGAAAGGTGTCCATTAGGAATAACCGATAATAGACCTTTACAGAATAAAGCTGTTCCATTCACTGATCGATAACTGAAAGTTACTGAAAGTTCACTGATATGTGACTAAACGATGGATCTCTGCCATTCTGTCACATTGCTGTATCTTCAAGTAATAATTCAGTGGATCGAAAGGTGCAGTTTTATCCCTGCTTGTTATTTCAATTCTGGTCCTGAAACATCAAAGGAAAAAACTATTCAGATATATCAACTGTGGAAATGTTTAATTCATTTTTCAGTGATGAAATTCTAATATTTGTGAACAAACTTAGATTTCAAACATTATGTGTAAAGCAAATAAGGCACAATTTTTCAACTTTCCAAAAGATTAAATATTTTCTATCAGGTTAAGTAGGGCCTTATAACTGACTCTGATTCAGTCGGAGAGAACACGCATGACATACACAGCATCAACCACCGCACCTACTTAGCAATATCTGAGGAATGATATTCACAGATAAAGGAAGCTACAGACAGGGATGACTCTCTACAGTTTTTGAAGAAGATCATACTTAAGGGATGACCGGACTCGTCAAAGGAAGTCTACCCTGAATATACAAGTGTATTTTCCATTTAGAGAGGAGTTAGTTATTCAGAATGGTGTCATCTACAAGGCCGAGCGAGTTGTTGTACCGAAATCTATCACACATAGTATTGTACAGCGTATACATAACACTCATATCGGTATCCAAGGGTGTATCTATCGTGCCAAGGACTATGTCTACTGGCCAAATATGTCATTGAATGACATTGAATCAAACCTTGGTTAACGTGCTGCATGTAATACTTACCAGGATGATCAACAGAGGGAACCTATGATCAGCCATGAGATTCCTGCTCGTCTTTGGCAAACCATAGGATGTGATCTTTTTGAATGTGAAGGCAAAGATTACCTCATACTCGCAAACTATTATTCAGATTACTTTGAGGTGGAAAGACTTCATAATAAAACAGGAAGTTCAATCATTCACATGATGAAATCGCAACTCGCACGTCATAGAACTCCAGATTGAGTAATATCAGACAATGGACCGCCATTTGGAAGCCGAGAGTTTGCAAAGTTCAGTAAAGGTTACAGATTTGAGCATGTTACATCATCGCCAAGATATGCGAAACATAATGGCAAGACAGAGAACTCTGTAAAAATTGCCAAACGACTCATTCACAAGTGTGCAATGGGCGGAAAAGATTCATTCTTGACGCTCCTTGATCTACGCAATACCGCCAATACGTCTACTCAAGGAATAGACTACTCAATTGCACAACGAATCTTTGGTAGGAGCACTAAAACGCTATTACCAGTAGCAAAACATCTACTCAGACCACGTTATGTTGACCGCACTAGGGAAAAACTCTTTGAACGCAAGGAACATCAGACACACTACTATAATCCAGGAGCTAAGAAACTAAAACCCTTAGCAGAAAGGAATATAGTTCGCATCAGACCCAAAGGAAATGAAAAAAGGATGGAAAAACTCATTTTTTCACGTGTATACAGACGCAATCAACGTCATCTCCTATTTAGTCGAGAACCGTTTCATCCTGATCATGAAAATGCAAAGCCTGAACCTCTAACTGACCAATCACAGTGCAATGATGATCCAGTTCCTATAATAGGCAGCAGTGAACCAACACTACCTCCACCAACATTGGAACTACGCAATACACTAGATTCCGTACCTGTTCAGCGTCCAAAGCAACCAGTCTCTTCAAGTCCGATGAAGAAACGTAGTGGTCGTGTAGTTGTGAGACAAATGCGTTATCGTGATGTGTAGGGCATAGGTAGATAGTGAAAGAGGTAATAATAACTCCTCGTCTACCTATTTCTAAGTTTAGCTTAGAACTTCATGTTAATCATTACATTGTATTTGTTTAGTTAAGACTGTTTGTATGTTTACTTTGCAAAGGAAGACTGTGTTGAGGGCATAATAATCCCTAGTCTCCCTAACAGGGCAAATAGCCTTGCATTTCATTATTTAATTGTCAGTCTTGATTGTCATTAATCAAAACTAATTTCTCATTCCATGATGTAATGTTGCATGCTGAATATACACAATCTTTTTTGTTTAAAGTTAAATAGTAATTTGACCATGGTCTTCAAACACTGAAAAACGTTCACGGTAGCTCAGTCGGTAGTGCGCTCGCTCCGTGATGGGGAGGTCGTGAGTTCGTATCTCGGCCGCGACTGACCTTATGTTAAAATTGGTAGCAACTGTTCCTTCGCCATACGCTCGGCACTTTGAAGTGAAAGTTGCGGGTCCTTCGGATGAGACCTTAAAAATCGAGGCCCCGTGTCAGCGGCAGGCGTTGGCACGATAAAGATCCCTCACTGCTCAATGGCCCTGAGTGCCGAGTAAAGGTCAAAATTTTAAGCCCTTCACCGGCACACGGTGACGTCTCCATATGAGTGAAAAATTCTCGAGAGGGACGTTAAACAATATACAATCAATCAATCAAACACTGAAATGGACAATAATTCAAAGACAGTAAAGTTTCAGAATTAACAGAAATCTGCAAACTTAACATTTTAAAGAAAGGGGGATGTAACAGTATTTTGTATTAATTAATGAATACTCCCTAATCATTATTATCATGAAACAATACCATCTCCCCTTTTCACGTGGTTAATAAAGGCGAAGTCATGCCAAAAAACCAGGCTTGTTCTTACATCAACTTCTAGAGTAATTAACAGTTGTATTGATACTGTACTTCATAAAACATATTGTAAATATTTTTGATATAATATAATTTGTTTTATTTATTTTCCGTCTCAATAACATATTCCTGTATAGAAAAAAATCTCGATTATATAAAACTTATTAAAAACAAAACACACACAAAAAAGGGAAAATCAGCAACACAGTTATAAGTATAAATTGTTTTAATTTGTAGTAACAGAACTTCTACTGTTGGAAGCATCCACGGCTGTTAGTCAAAGTGACTGTTAAAATCTTTGATTTTTGGAGACTCTCATTTGCAGTGATGACTTAGATTTTTCCCCTAAATAATTACAGATACCCGCATTGCCGCCTAGTATGTCAACCAAACACGGGTAACGTCAATATCCTAGTGTATACGATCTTGATTCTTTTGGAGCGTTGATTTCTTTTTATCAAATTCTTAAATTGAAAGGCCATGCACGTAATCAAATACACTGGCAGGTATAAAAATATATAAATGAAGGTATATTTGATCTGGAAGTAATTTTGGGAAACGTAACTGCCGTGTACACTTTCAATAAAAAAAAATGGACCAAAGGAAAAATCAGATATTTTAAGTATTTTTTATTTTCTTTAGATTAAATACTAGTTTTAACTGCAAATTCTAAAAAATAATTGCTAAAACAGTTGCATCATTGTGTTCAGTAATCATAACAACTAAAAATGACGTCATCGATACAAAGTTCGAAACATGCTGGTCTCTAGAAGGTTGCACGATTTTAGGTACGGACGAATTTAGGGTACACGACGATACCCTTGGTAGTCCTTAACCTAGCTGCGAAGTTTAATATTTGCTTTGTTGCCCCTCGGGGGTACAGTGTTCACAAACACATCTTGCTTTCATAGCACAGTCGTTTTCGGTCTTACACATGACATACCTTTATCAGATGTTTAATGTAATGTAAACACTTTTGAACACATTTGATGATTTGCTGTTTACCAAGGAGTTTAACTTGGATGTTAGTTTAATTGCGGAACCGTCTGACATGCAGGAGATTTAAGACATTATTATTCCATTTCTATTTTTCTCTCTCTGTGATAACTCTTTGGAAGTAAGAGGAGTTGATTTCTTAATAATTCTGCCGGAATGTAAATTAGGCACGACGATAGGTCAGGAGCTAAGAAGGCCAAATATGAATGTAAATCTTGTGCGGCTGCCTTTGTGTTTGACGTCAGTGGGCGAGGACTACTGAAATTGCCATGCGAGTCCTCTTGTAATTGAAATCTATGTCTGCATTTTAAAGTCTAAATATACAATTTTATTTCTCAATGAAATGGAAAAATAAGGAATCACTGTCTAGTTAGTATAGTATGCCAAGGACATCAACGATAGTGAGAAACATGGGATAAGCCCGTTATGCATAAATTATCCCATGTTTCTCACTATCGTTGATGTCAATGGCATACTGTACTAGCTAGACAGCGATTCCTTAAATATACCTTGTTTGTAAGACATAATATACCTTGCTTGTGAATACGTCCACACGCGGCACCAGATATGTCTGGTATTATTGGGTATATGCGAGGTTTCTGAATATTTCAAATACTATTCTACTACAACTAATAATTTTTGCATGAAGTTGGAAAATGATCTTTTCGTAATTGTAAAAAATATTATAAGCCTGTAATGCCCTGTGCATAATTTTATCAGAAAAAGCATTTAGATGCGGTTAAATATCGGTGGTCGGCGCACGACAATTTTTTACTTTTACAATTAGCATTGTTAGTAGTTTTCAGGGTATACAGAAATATTATTTACGTAGGTAAAAACTCAATTAATTGGTGTTCTTTGTCTTAAAAAATCATTTATTTGACATCATTAAATATATTTCGATATATACCAAAGCACTTTAAATTAGACATTGTCTAAAATTGTGAGGCTATAATATGGAGCACAAAATTATCAAGGAACATTGTGTTGAGAGGGATATACCTGAATGGCAAGAGTAATCAATCTTTCTCAATTACTGCATCTGTGACCTAAGATTTTTTCACCCAAACTAGGTCACTGACCTTTCAAATCCTACTTTGTGATTTGGAGACAGGTCTTTCGGATGAGACTTATAAACCGAGGTCTCGTGTCGCAGTAGGTGCTTGCAAAAAAAATCTCTCCCTGCATAATTGTAGGCAGTTGTATGAGGATTTAAAATTCAATGATAGTAATCACAACATATCGGCACATCTGAGACCTGACAAGTTAAAATAACATATATGTACAAAAATATTTGTTTAGATAAATTATCTTGAGTATTCCATTGGAATGAATAAAGAATTTATCATTACCCTGTGGATTCAGAAATAGGGAATAGTCCTTTGCTTTATAATAAGGGAAACTTTTGATTTAAACAGATACCGAATTACGTATACAGTAAAGGATCGAAAATGGTGGAAAATCTCTCACTGCTCCGTGGCCATTAGTGTCGGCTACATCAGTCTGCAATTTTCGAATTTCCATCGGCGATTGATGGTATCCGAAATAGATCTAGACTAAAGCAATGCTTGAAGTGATGGAAAGCAAATTCGAAAACATGTGCAGTAAGATATCTGCATTTTTCAAATGCTTCGTAAATGCAAAAATACATTGTGTATATATTAATAAACTACAGTAATTGTCTACAGTTATTTAATCTTATCTACTTTTTTGTATCATTTTCATATCTACATGACCATTACAAACTGTAAATGATTTTTTTCTTGTATTCTTACACATTATTATTGTTTTTTTTTCTTTCTTTCTTTTAAGCAGTTTAATCTTTTATTTACATTGTACATCGATTGCAGTAATTAATTATCATATAAGATGAATAGAAAAGGGGAATAACTTCTCTCAGTGGAGTACACGTTTCTCTACAATTTCAAAAAATGCTGCTTAGCACCAGAGCTCCATGAATTCACAAATCTGGTAAAATGATCCTTGCTTATTCGTTTTTATCCTGTTTTGATCAATACCCAGGAAAAGAAACGAATGTCAAAGCGGTATTGCATTTTTCACTACAGAGCACCACCGAAACAGTGACCAAGGGGCCATATGAACTTTCCATTTTTTATAAATGAATACCTGCTTATAATACATGTTACCATGCACAAAAGTAGACTTTATCAAGAAACAAATTCATTTCCACTATCCCTTAAACAGATCCCAACCCAAAAACATCTGATGCCAGGGATAAGGAATAAAGAATTTTGAAAAAGGCGCCCTTGCTCATCATAAGTGCAATAAATTTCAAGCATGATGATTAAAATATACTAAGTAATTCTGAAACCTATGCTTTCAAAATACTAATATATTTTTTCCAGTGAATTAAATAATTAAATAAAAATAACGATATACTGTGGTAAATGAATGATAAAGTAGTTTCAAAAAAGTATTATTTTATTAATTATTAATATATATCTACAAATGGAATGAAATAAATAAATATATTAAGATAAATATGTTAAATATTTTTCACTCTATACATTTTGTCCACTTAATACCCCGACAACCTAGGTATATCTCAGTCACAGGTTTAAGGTAAGGGTTAGTGTGGTGAGACAAAAAAATATTTTGGCAATTGTAGTACAATTCAAATTGAAGTAATTTCTTGATAATGGATTTCTTCTTTGGAATTTCTTAATTCTTGATAGTTGTGTATTTCATACGAAGTGATTCCTCTTTCATTGCTAATGTAGCTGGAACTTTGGATGTTTTGAGAAGAAACAGTGTTACACTTTTTCCTTGAGCACGCCCTTAAAGAAAAAGAAAATGTGTTGCAGTTGATTGTGAAAACAATTTACCATTACAGTTGTACAGTTTTAGAAAACAAACATATGAATATTTGCATCATAAAAGAGTGAATCGTAAAAAGATAATTATGTTTTTAAAAAAATACCTGCAGCTTATAACACATTCCTAGCATTAGACACAAGTTAAGCACTCCAGACAGAGTGATTCCTAGAAAGCAGGGCATGGGAATGGGAAGAGTGGAATCTCTGGTAGATATCGGATGAAGGATGTCACCTTAATAAAAAAAATGTTTCTATAACTAGTCTGTTACATGTATGAAGGAATCAAAAATTATATAGTCGTTGCTGCTCTATATCAAATCAGCTTGAACAACTCTACAAAGGATTTGAAAGATTTTATTTCAGAACAAAAAAATGATTAAAAAAATTAACGAGAAGAGGAACAAAAATACTTTAAATAAAGATATTATACAGTGAAATTTCAGATATCCGGATTCTTCAGTATCCGGACGACTTTTCATCGGCACGGAATTTTTTAACATTTATTTATCTTATTTAACTGGTCATTCAGATATCCGGACGCTTCACATATGCAGACAACTTGACTAGGAACCAAAGCGTCCGGATACATGAGGCTCAGCTGTAATTGGTTTTCACTCTGAAAAAGAACGTAATGTAATTATGATTTTTTTTAATTTGAATTACTTAGCAGCTGTGAGCAGTTTGATCCTGTGTAGGGTTCTTGACATCCCCGTGGACAAGTTCCCTCGTATATATCGCACGTGTCGTTAAATCCACAGTGTAAACTACATTTCCCCTCACAGTTTATTCCGTAGTTTCCGAAAGGACATTCTAAATATCAAAAGAGAGTATAAAATTTTGTTATTGTAAGTATCTGTACAAACCTGTAACTATATTTATATTGATCATGTAAATATATTTTGAAAATATTTTGGCTTGAATCGTTCGTTAATCTCAGAGTAAACTACACTAAAGCAAAAGTAGCATTACATTTTATCCACGTACATGTATACCTCAGCTAGTATTATAATTATCCATCCGAAGGACCTAATCATTTTACAAGGAAAGTATTATTGTTCTTATCAAATAGTAACGATTCATATGTATAGGGTGAGTGTGTGTGAGGGTGTGTGAGGGTGTGTGTGTGTGTGTGTGTCTGTGCTCCGGTGCGCTTGAGTTTAACGTACCTTCACTGCAATTTAAGCCTTTCCAACCATGGACACAGTCATAAAATCCGTCTTTGAGCTCGCATAGACTGATGCATTTCTGAGAGCAAACACCAGAACAATTTCTTCCAAAATATCCATGGTCACAGGCTAAAATATATTATTGTGATAATTATTTTTCAATCAAGTGTTCAAAGAAAAAAAAAGAAAATTAAAGTACTCTGAAAGAAAAATATATAAATTGATTGGTGAAGTGTGCTTGTCCTTCCGTCGTTTTGCCTTTTGCCATAAAAAATGTAAAATAACAATAGCAAACTGGAATAAAATGTTCTCTATTACATGTACCGATATTTTTTAAAAGACTTTAATTTTTATGAATTTTATTATGAATAATAATTATCAAATATTCCAGTAAAAATGTTCATCTATATCTAACAGAATTCACAACATTACTTAATCGAATCAAACATTTTATTAAGTGAATGTTTAGGAGCCTTAAATAAAAAGATGAGAGTACAGATCGTACCATGTGAGAACTTAGAGCGAAGCTCCAAAAAATAGCTCCAATTATGGGGAGAACTAGGGTTTATCGCCATTAACCAAAGAAAAAAAAAGTTGGAGAAAAGTGCAGTAAAAGATCAACGACAAAGGATAAAATTAAGCTGGAAGAGCAAGAACCACTTTGGGCCTTATTTGGCCCTGCGATTTTTTGAAAAATCAAAACCGCTCGGTTTAGGTTGCAAATGCAGAATTTATCACTTGGAGTGTTGGTGACCACGTATCTATTAATCGTGACGTAATTTCCTAACTAGTCAATATATTATGACGTCATAAAATGCGTCATTTCCCTCATATCCTGTAAATTCATTTAAAAATGACCTTAAGTTGAAGCATTTTTTCAATATCTCATACAGAGCACAACCTCTGATCCAAAAAATGCAAATAAATAATGAAAGCTCTATTTCTATATTTCTGAAGATCCAAAAAAAGTTTTAGTTTTTGGATCGTGGGCTGTGCTCATATTTTAATTCTTTGCTGAAGGTAGTCAAATATGCATGTTTTCTGCAAATTTCAAGAACATTGCAATTTCTCCAACCTGTTTTTCAATATCTGGATTCTCAAAACGAAATCCTATTATAGAAAATGAAAGCACCAAGTGTCTACGTTTTTCGATATATGAAATGGGAAAGAGGGTGATAGTTAATTAATTTATATAAGTACAGGGCCATTTTATGCATAAGATGCCTCTTGCTCTTTACCCAGCTTAAGGGTCTAATACATGACCATTACTAAGATTCATTGCAGCAGTCTTTTTCTTACTTTAGTTACATTTCTCTCCAATATATCCATTCTTGCATCCATTTGTACATACTCCGTCTATGTGGTTACAGATCTCATCATTCCAACAGTTCTGGCTGCAGTGTTCCGTACAGTTTGGTCCAAAAAGTCCAGAAATGCATTTTAGGAAAGGAAAAAAAATCTTTGACAAAAAAATTTAATATTTGTTATAATCCTTTAAATGACATTTTTTTAATTAATGTTTTTCCCTTTACTTTTGTTACATAAATTTCCTGTATAGCTCGGTTCGCACCCTGCGTCACAGTGTCCAGTTTGTTTGTTACAGAAGGTGTCATTAAGACAGTGACCACTGCAGTTATATGCACAACCAGGGCCATAGCTTCCATATATACATGCTGTTAACAGTCGCCATGTATATGTTATAACAAACCATTATTCAACCAACATTCGATTATGACATTAAGATATTTAAGGAAGCCGACTGGTGTATTTTTGTTTGAAATCTATAATACAGAAATTTAATTTTATACAGTATGTATTTTACATTCACTACAGTGCACATGCCTAGTATAGAGAAATCTACCGTCTAAATATTTCCTAGAGACCATCTCAAAATATAGATACATTTACTATTGGATTATTTGGGAAAGTGCCATTTTTTCACTCTTCAGAGGAATTTTTTTTAAAAAATACTAAAATATATTATTTGTTTAAATTTAAGTGTGATGAGATATAATGTATAGTACATTATATGTAAGACAAAAATCCTCTGGTTTTTCGAGGGGGCATTTCAAACTGTTAAAATTAACGAAATTTTACTTTTTATAGAGAACTACAAAATGGGACAAAAACAAGGGATACTAACAAAAAAATAATACTAAAAATAGTTCTGAGATTCTCACTTTTATATATGTTTAAAATTTCAAATGTTTTAACGTCCTTTTTGTAACATTTGTCATTACCCAATCTTCTAGAATTTCAGTTTTTCATAAAGTTACAACACACTATTAATACGTCAATCTGCTTTCGGTTGAAAAACGGTGTTAAAATTTAGTTGTATAAAATTGTAATTAAAAGTATTTAACCTATAATTATGTTTTATCTTCGTGAAAATCTATTACAGTATAGCTAAGTGAAAAAAGTCGCTTTAAAGTGTACATGCGCTTCATTTTATTATGATGCGCGAAGCATTGTGCAATAGAAATCTCAGTCGGCCCCCTTGGATAAAAATAAAGATGATAATGTGCATTAGAAACGGCAAGTTTATTGTACTTACATTTTTCACAATAAATTCCGATCCATCCATCAGCACACCCATTGTCACAACGACCGGTCATATAATTACACACCTCATTATTTATACAATGGGTTACACACTGTTGTGAACAACCAACCCCATACCATCCTCTTGGACACTCTTTTAAACAAAAAGAATGTATATCTATTTTCCAGTTTAAAGAAATGCATAAACAATTTTTAATTATATACATAAAATAATATAAGCAATAAGACATTCAAAAACAAAATAGTAAAAGCTAGTCGCGATTTTCTTACTTTCTTCGCATGCCTTTCCTATCCATCCACGCGGGTAACTTAAGCATGTTCCATTTTTGATGTTACATCTTTGTTCAATACATTCTGTCGAGCAGTGTTGATCACAGTTTCTTCCATAAAAAGTTTCATTGCAACCTAAAACAAAGTATTTGATACCTCTGACAAGAATAATAGAGGTACATGTAACAAAGAAAATAGTCATCGAGTAATAATTTGAAGATAAACATAATATCAGTGGAATGTGTGCGTACCATGTGTTACATTCTATAATTTGAACTGTCTTATATTTCAATCAAAGACATTCTTAGATTTATATTTCGCAAGAAAAACTGTTTGACATTGTATATACATTGCATCTTCAATATCCAAACCTTCATGCAATAATAAAAGATTATGAAATTAACTTTTTGTATGAAAAGAAGGTGTATTTGTTAAACACAGATACCCCCGTATGACAGTTTTTGGAAAAGAGGTCAAACTCCAAGTCAAGTTATAAAAATATTGTTACCCAAAGAAAGGACTTGTTCTCAATGAATATACCTGTAAAATATGAAAGCCTTACAGCTGTAGCAGCAACGTTGATTGTTCAAAGTTATTTTCAAGGTCAAAGTCAAAAGGTTAAAATTGTTTGTATCCAAAAGGAAGGTCTTGTCACATGATGTAGAACTATAGAACACATGATATAGTACTAACTGTTTAAAAGTTATTCTCGATATTAATTTTTTTAAAGTGGGTAAAACTTGTATGTCATGCTCAAAATGTCAAGAATATTTTTTTTTCCATGAAACGGTTTTATCATAAGTAATACACATGTGAATTATGAATGTCCTAGAATCATTTGTTCAAACGTTATGGCCAAGGTTAGAGCTTTGGTAAACTCTTGCAAAATTGCGTCAAACAATGTCAATGCCATGACGTCAAATATGTTTGACCCAAAGATAGATCTTGTCACAAGAAATACACTTGTAAATGTGAGAATCATGGCTTAATTCAATCCCTGCATCAAAATTTATGGACAATGCTTAAGTTTTTGTGGACAAACAGATAGACAGACAGGTGGATGAACAGAGCAAAACTGTACACCCCCAAATGTTCAAATATTCAATAACGGGGTATACAAAACTTACGAAAGACAAATTTAGTCAAAATGTATTAATGGTTAAATGGAAAACGTAGAAAATGCACAGTTATCAAGTTCAAAAGTCCATTTAAATAATTATAATAAGAGTGGGCCTCTTAAAAATAATGTGAAATGGAGGAGAAAAGATCAACCGTCGTATGATCCTTGTCATGAACAAGAAAACAGAAAAAACCGGTAGACAATTCAGTTGTAAATAATGGTCTTACAATAAGTTTTTAGACGTTAAATAGCTTTCGACTTAATAATGGATTGTATTAGATATCAAGGTCATTTTATTGACCTCAGAACTATCTACATGTAAATGTTGACTTTTAATATTGTTGTTAATATAATTGTTTCATCAACCAACAATTGTTCTTATGCTCATGTGTATCGAGTATCGAATAAGCTGAAGACGTAAACTTAATAGGCAGGAGATAAGGTTTAAAATTCATTGATTAAGAAGTAAAAGAAATTGAGTACCGAAAAGTTGAAGTCATCATGTTTATCACAAGGTGTTTTTGGTCAAGAAGATATAATCATTAACGCATTAACGTTTAACGTCTTTTTTAAACCAGTAACATAAAAAAGTATGTTTTTTTCCAAAATATTTTTTGTTGTTGTTTTTTTTTATATAAAAAGTACTCAATTGAAAATAAAACGGTTTTTCAAGGCTGAAGGGAACATATATATGTATTTCTTTAGTTTAAGGGGGCCGACTATAGTTTCCATTGCGCATCATCATAAAATGAAGCGTATTTACTGTTTTAATGCAACTTTTTTCACTTAATTATTAAAATTAAACAAAATTAAGAAATTATAGGTATAAGAATGTGATTACAATTTGATATAACTGATTTTTTTAACGATTTTGCAATTGATAGATAGGTTGATGTCTTGCAGTGTGTTTTTGACGTTATGATAATCTGTAGCTCTTAAAGAAAGGGGAAATAAATATATTATTAAAGAAAAAGTAATAAACAAACGCTCTTGAAATTTAAAACATAGAAATTATAAAATATCTCCAATATCTTTATTATGTTTTCATGTGAATTCATTGTGTACGTCATATTTTGTAATACTCTATAAAATAGTAAAATTTGCTAATTTTTTGCATTTTTAGATGACCCCTCTGGTAACAAGACGGTAGAATTTTGTGTTTCTTACATATATCGTATAATATAGTATTACTCATCAAATATTATAGTTTGAACAAAATGTCTATTGTAGTATTGGTATAATTTGCTTTAAAGTGCTAAAAATTGGCAATTTCGTATCCTATAGTAAATGTACCTGTATTTTGAGACGTTCCCTCAAAAATACCTAGACGGTAGATTTCCCCCAAAATTTGCATGTACACTGAAGTTAATGTAAGTTATGTATGGTATAAATAAAAATGAAGAGTTTCGCTATTGTAGTTTTCACACAATATAACTATAGTCTCCCCCCTTAAGTTCTTTAAAAACAATATGCCGATTATGTACCTCTACAAAATGCTTTTTATGGAACGCCGTCACTGCCTTATGTGGAGAACTTTCATTATATGATGGTATTTTGTCATCATATGATGGTATTTTGTCATCATATGATGGTATTTTGTCATTATATGATGGTATTTTGTCATTATATGATGGTACTTTGTCACTATATGATGGTACTTTGTCATTATATGATGTCATTATATGATGGTACTTTGTCATTATATGATGGTATTTTGTCATTATATGATGGTACTTTGTCATTATATGATGGTATTTTGTCATTATATGATGGTACTTTGTCATTATATGCTACTACTTTTCATTATAAGCTACTACTTTGTCATAATATGCTACTACTTTTCATTATATGCTACTACTTTGTCATTATATGCTACTACTTGTCATTATAATGCTACTACTTTGTCATTATATGATGATACTTCAACATTATGGGTCCGCAGGTGATCGATAGATTTGTAGAAGAGATAATAGATGTTGATAATATTTTTTGCTTGCCAGAGCGACGAATAATTGAGCAGTTCTGAATTTACTACTAGTGGCGATCGAATTATTCTCGGAGAAATGATCAAATGCAAGCCCGAGAGAAGTTCAAACACCTGTGGCGTTAAAGGGGCAAGCGGTAAATCTTGTCTTCCCGACTTCCGACGATCCCGGATTTAATTTTGATTTTTGACGATTTCTCTTTTTCAAGGTGCTCAGAAACTATTCAAACTTTTCAAGCACATTTTCGAGGTTTAAATGAATGCATTCGTACATAAAAACTTTAACAAATTTGTGTCTTTATTACTGAACCAGATGTATCACCTGCCAGAAAGCGGTAAATCTAGAACTCTGTTATAAATTTGAAAACCAAAAACGGAAACCGAATCGCAATTAAAAACAACAATTTTGAAAATGAAGTAAAATTAAAAAAAATAATAATAAAATAAAGGAAAACCTCAATTACATGCCAGATAATTTGTATGCACAAAAACACCCACATATTTTCTTTCTTTTACTTGTATACATGTACTAATAGAACTCTTTGTCACATCATGTTCACAGCCGGGCTCTACGACGTTGACATGATTCTACCTCGGAGCCCCCCTTTTTATTTTTTAAGGTGATTGTACTTTTGTAACTTAATTACTGTAAAAGCACAAATAGCTTTTTTGTCAATAGCTTCGATTTAGCAGCAGTTTACCATACAGAATTATTTTTTTTATTTGACAGACTGACAGAGTATCTCTTCACTCTTCACTCTCACTGTATCAGGTGATTAGGAAATTAATCTAACACTGCTTCAATAAAGCTTTTAATGATAAGTGATTATCGTCTCCATTGACATGTTAAAAAATTATATGATTGAAATTCTTAAGGCAACAGACTTTAAAGGTCATTTTCATGTTATGGATTTAATGAAAATTAATATGTTCATATTTTTTAATACCGCCAATTATCTTCCCAAAAAATATCAATTTAATGATCTACGAAACCTCACGTCTCCGCTCATCGCTATGTATCGATAATTAATGAGCATAACTTTAAATTAAATAAGAAAATATATAAAAGTTTTTGTGCGTACAAATTATCTATAGTATGTAAATGAGGTTTTTTTTAAAAATATATTTTTAATCGAGATTTTACCAAAAACATCGGTGTCCGTTTTGGGTTTTAACATTTATAATAGAGTACTAGATTTGCAGCTTTTTGGCAGGTGATAGTCATACTGCTGATTCAGTAATAAAAACGCATGTCTCCTAAAGTTTTCATGCATTAATGAATTCATTTAAACCTAGAAAATGTTATGAAAAATTTGAATAAATTCTGTGCAACAATAAAAGGAAATCGCTAAAAATCCTAAATCTGAGACCGTCGGGAGTCGGGAAGACTACATTTACCGCTTGCCCTTAAATTTGCCACTGGTGTTTGAACTTCTCTTGGTTTTGAATTTGACCATTTCTCTTACACGAATTCGATCGCCAATAGTAGTAATTCCAGAACTGCTCAATTGTTCATCGCTCTGGATGTAAAATATTTTCAACATCTCTTCTCTCTTCTACAAATCCATCGATAACCTGCGGACCCATCATTAGTTCCTCGAGGATGCTTTACAATGTGATCGCGTTTTCACAATTTTGCGCCATTTTTTTCCTTAAACTAGTGTACTACTTAACGGTATCCCGATCCCGATGTTATACCTATTTAAAAATTATCTTCATATAATGTTGAAGTATCATCATATAATGACAAAGTACCAGCATATAATGATAAAGTAGTAGCATATAATGACAAAGTAGTAGTATATATATAATGACAAAGTAGTAGCATATAATGAAAAGTAGTAACATATAATGAAAAGTAGTAACATATAATGAAAAGTAGTAGCATATAATGACAATGTAGTAGCATATAATGAAAAGTAGTAGTAGCATATAATGACAAAATACCATCATATAATGACAATATACCATCATATAATGACAATATACCATCATATAATGACAATATACCATCATATAATGACAATATACCATCATATAATGACAATATACCATCATATAATGATAAAGTACCAGCATATAATGACAAAATACCATCATATAATAACAAAATATCACTCATATAATGACAAAATGCCATCATATAATGACAAAATACCATCATATAATGACAAAATACCATCATATAATGACAATATACCATCATATAATGACAATATACCATCATATAATGACAAAGCACCATCATATAATGACAAAATATCATCATATAATAACAAAATACCATCATATAATGACAAAGTACAAGCATATAATGAAAGTTCTCCACATAAGGCAGTTACGGCGTTCCATAGCTTTTTGTGTTTGGTTGATGGCCATATGAATGACGCAATGGAAACTGACAGTCAAACTAGCTCATACTTTTGAAAAATCAATGAAATTAAAGCTTGTAGATTGAAATTATTTTCTTGAACAAGTAAATGGAGCTATCTTTTGGAACTTCCTGCCCAAATAATTCAAACTATTTTGTCCAAAATGTGCACACACATTGTATATATAGTCTTATATAAAATATACAAAATTGCGAAAATAAAGGACAGAAATTGGGGGTCAGGGATATTATGAATGTCCTTCACTACAAGTCTTTCTGACTTGAAAATTCTTTTAATAGTAACATTAAAAAAAGCAATTCAGTGTGAACATATCTATCTACAATTCATTACAGCCCAACAACAGAACACTTGACCTTGTGATCCAGACTTTTCCAAAAAGAATTCTGGTAAATGACTCTTGCTTATTATTAGCTTTGTACTTTTGCGCAACCTAGGTTTTTACAGAATTATTGCATTTTCACATATATACATGTATTATGTGCATATTGAACCTAAGCCAGGGATAAAAAATGACACAATTTTGAATACGCATCCTTGCTCATCAAAACCATGCACTTAGTTTGTCTGCTTTATACCCACGAGCAAAGAATATTTTCAGTGAATTGATGCATTTTACTAAATATTCAATAGAGCTACAACTCCTTTCTCAGGGGCGGTTAAATTCGCACATTTTGTTCATCATGACCTAGTGTTAAACTTGTTTGTTAAATACCCAGGGACAGAGAAGACAGTTGTCAAAGAAATAATTTATTTTTACTATATAACCAATACACCTCGCCCAACAATAAAGTCCCTGACCAAGAGGGTGAGAAATTCACAGTTAATATATTAATTATTGCTAATTATGATTGGAAAAATGCCAAAGAACAAAGAAGATTTTGGAAGAATTTATACATTTTCACAATATAATCAATAGAACTCCAACCAAACACAAAACCCCTGACAAAGGGGCCATGGAAGTCTACACTTGCCGATCATGACCACGTGTTAACATATAGTATGTCTGTTAAATACTCGGAAGAAGATCTTCAAACACATTTTTACTATATCAACAGTAGAGAACTACCTTATCACCAGGACCTCTGAATTAGCTGCCGTTAAATTCTACAACTCTGGCAAAGGACCCATTGTATGTTATAAACATGCCAACTGTTTTACTAATTGATGTTCAGATGAAGAGGGTTTTTTTTTAAATTGTATTAACGTCCACGGTGTTTGCCCATACCTAACACCACAAAAGAGCAGGAACCAACAATTCTATAATTTCTGCCCGTAGCTGCTCTACAACAAATGAGTTGAAATTGGTTCAGCAATTTATTGGGAAAAGCCCAGAGTACTCAAAAGTTCCACGACGACGGACAAAAGCAGATTCCAATAGGTCACCTGAGTACATGTAACTCAGTTGACTTTAAAAATAGAACCCGAATTGCTCATTTATACTCTATATTAACACATATACCTAATGTTAACACATTTATTAGAAGGTGAAATAAATTTGACTATAATGTATATAATGAACGTAGCGAAAGTCATGAAAATCAAAATACACAAACATAATTGAAACTTACTCCCATTCAAACATTTACAAATTTTTAAATTTTCAAATTACAAATGTAAAAAAAAATCAAACCAATTTTAAATGTAGTGAGAAACTGAATCTTGTAAGTATATGTACCAAACACTTACTTTGTTTCCACATCTGGGAATCTGAAGATAAAAAACTTAAACACTGTTCGTTATTCACTATTCTGTGCATACTGTAATTAAGGGGACGAAGGGTGTATGGTCACATGACTCAGTTTAATTACGTCATAATCTCTGATAAGACATGTACAAAACACGATTTAAACTACAGTTCTTGTATAATTTTTTGACTGTTTGTTAGCTTTCACCATCTTGTAAAAAAATATTTAAAACATACATACTCTCTTGTAAATATTATCAAATTACGGAAAAAATTGATCCACTCTTCTGTTTTCCTACACTGCACGTCCAACGAGTCGTTGACGTCATAGTGAATCTCTTAGTACAGTAAGATTATATACAGTGAAACACGGGTAGTATGATGTCATAAAAACTTGTCATGATCAGTATATGGTGGGGTTTTACTAGTATTTGAATTTGAGAACACAAAAAATATTTTTACATTGTTGTTGACGGAAATATTTTGTAGGTATGTCTAATTTCGCTTTTTACGCAAATGTGTGACGTCATAGTTGGGTTTTCCCGTACTCGAGAAATGTAAAAATGACACGTTTTTCCCAAGTTCATATCCTGTTAAACTATGTCCTGTGCAATATATAGCTCAGCTTCACTAATCGATATTTTTACAGTAAATCAATAACATGACGAACTTGAATTTCGACGTAAATTTTCAAATA
>NW_026925991.1:0-104942 GCF_032062105.1 Saccostrea cuccullata | reverse complement strand
GGGTTCATAATGCATTGTAAAAACGCTTTGAGTAGCATTTATGCTAGAAAAGCGCTAAAACAGTCATTATTATTATTATATTATTGTAAAATAATGTTCATACTCAAAGGAAGATCTTGTTACAGGAAATACACCTGTGAAATATAAAAACACTAGTAATAACTGTTCAAAAGTTATGACTTAGGTTACAGTTTTTAAAAAGTGGATGAAATACCTATGTCAAGGTCAAATCATTTAAAGGAATGGTCAAGATTTATGTTTAGTATTTTTGTAAAAGTAGGTCAAGCTGTAAAGTCAATGTCATGAGATAAAATATGGTGGTACCAATAGAAAGGTCTTGTCACATGGAATACACCTGTAAAATATAAAAATTATAACTTATGAACCACACAATACTAGTAGTTATTGTCTACGTAAACGTTTACAAAAGACCAAAAGAAAGCATAGACAAACAGACACTCAGACAGAGAGGACCAAAAAATATCCCCGGAATTTTTCGATCCAGGGGGCGTAAAAAGAATTATTGGATAAAATTCACAGAGGAACAAAATTAGCATATTTACATACAAGGCACAGCGCTAGCAGTCGTTGTATGTTACACAAATTATATCCTTCCTAATGTTGACAATGGTGCAAACAAGTATACAGAAAAAGATGGCGAAGGGGTGTGGTTAAGTCACAAGAAGTCCTCCTTGTTTACACTGATATTTCAGAAATTCACAGGGCAATACAAAATGCCCAAGTTTTCCTTTTTACTTTTCATGAAATGCCCAATCATTATGAGAGAATTAAATATGAATCTGCACAAAATATTACACATTATAATTATACAAAAATAAAATTATTTATACATCTTACTACGAAGTCGATTTTTCCTTCTTGCCATTGCAAACATTGAAACCACAACTTTATCTCAACTTGATTGTAGATAAAAGAAACTTGAAGCTTGGAGAAACATGCTTTTCAGACGAACAATGCCATAATTCAAAGGGACGCCGAAAATGTTCAAACAATCGCTGCGCATGTGAAGAAAGATTTATAGGATATACTTTTATGGATAAATGTGTTCCTGGTTTGTTGACAACATTGTTATATTTCGTATATATTTTCCTAGTAAATGAATTATCAATTTGTTGTTCAAAGATAGGCATAAAGGTTCACATTACGAACATTGTTTTCACGTCTTTAACTTTTATTATCTTTTAAAATTATTATTTTTATTCGTTATTGCTAAAATATTTTTAGATTCCATCCATGAAAGAGGTGCTTCATATGGAGAAGAATGCCTATTCAGCGAGCAATATAATTTTTATGGAGGAGTCTGTTCAAGAAGCCAAACATGCTCTTGTCGACCTGGTTTCTTTTACAATACTGACAAAAAGCATTGTTATCAAGGTAATCCTAAAGGAATTAAAAATAGTCTTTTCGACTAAACTTATATATTGAGATAAACGAGCCAGTTTAAAGAATTTGTGCCCATGGCATAAGAATAAAAAACTTAAGGAAAGAAGAGGGTGTTCAGATTGGGATGGGAGTGTTTGTATCCCTCTTCCCAATCTAATGATTTGCATAATAATTGGCGGTTTAACGAACAGTACTCAAGATCAAAATCCATAAAACAATACAAAATAGGTGCAGAACAAATTAAGACACCGAAAACATTAGAGGTGGGATCAGGTGCCATACAGGAATGAACATCCCCAGCCGACCCCTCATACCCGCGGTGTGTTCTTTGTAGTGATCAGAATATAACAGGAAAATCCGTCGTCAATTCAGTGTAAAATAATGGACTATTAATAAGTATGAAAATTGTCAGTCGTCATTTGATTCAATGATAAATTGTATTTGCTAACAAGGTCATAGTATCAACCATAGAACGTAGAAAATGATGATTTTAATCTAAAATGCAGATAATTTGGTGTCATCATCTTGTTTGTCATTACGTCGTTTTAAAATATTTGACTGCTTATTCATTACAATTTGTTCGCGAGAACATATATTTTAATGTAAGATATGTACATAGTGTAATAATAGCTCATATACGACATAAGTCATATTTTCTTATTTCATATGCTAAAAACTATCAGTAAGTAAATTAGAAAATAATGATTTGCACCAGGGACATCTTACATGATAAGCGATTATCTTTTCCCTCGTCAATGGAGGAATTTCACGGTGAGAAGATTTTAATGCAAATGGTATTTCACTATACATGTTTACATCACGAGCGACATTGTTATGATTTTATTTGAAAACATTTAATAAGAAACAGTGTGTCTAGTTTAGCCTCTAGATTCTAGTTTAGCATCTACGGTAACATTTTGATTTCATAATCAATATGCTACTTTAAGGTCATCTAAAATTGCATTACAGAAGCTGAAAGGCTTCTCGAGATATCGCATGTAAACGAAAGTGTTACAGACGGAGATAAATAAAGACAGGTAGACGGACAGCTAGATAGTCAGAAAGACATCTATACTGCTGGACGGACAAACAGACAAGTAGACATTAAAATATAATTAGAATCTTACTATGTATATTACAAGGAAGTTTTTTTTTCTTATTTGTTCGAAACCCGAAAAATCTACGGAATAAAATGTGCATACTACTTTATATACATTATACTTAATTTATTAATTTATTTATTATTATTTTATCTTTATCAATTAGATGTACAGGTACTTGGCATTGTTATAGCAACTGGTATTCCTGGACTAGTTATTGGTGTTTTCACGGGATTTGTCTTAATGTTCATTACTCTAAGAAAAACATAAAGGTGAGATACTAGGCCTCCCATATAAAAATATAACCAAACATTGATCTGTTATTAGCAAATTTATAACAAACTTGGTTGAAATAAAATAAATTCCTAATTCTTGAAATGTAAAAATTGTTTTCTTTGTCAAACTGTAAGAATTGAAAAAAAAGTTTTTTTTTTAAAATAATTATCCAGTTTTAAATTATTTTACATCATTGACTTGAGCTAATTAAAATGATTTTTTCAGGAACAAAAATTTAATTATGATTATCAAGTGTTTGGTGATTGGTCCTCTGCAGTTGGAAACATCAACTTAAACGACTTACTTTTACGTTGATAATAACTCTAAAAAAGGAGTTTTGTTGTAATGGTGAATGTTCCATATCTGTTTCATTTTATTCTAATAAAATCAAACTTAAACACATTTCATTTCTTTGTTTACATTTATATTGTAAGGATTAGTATGTTATCAACCAATGATATAATTATATATGTACATGTGTATCTAAAGCACTTGCATAAAACTGATTTTTATAATATTTTTATTTTTTGAAAGACTGTAAACGTTTTCTAGTCCTCAATTAAGATTTTATATTATTATAACAAATCTCATTTTTACCAGTCGGCTCTTTCTTGAGAAATTCGGGTATCTTATTGTTTACCTGATGCAGACAAAGAGTAGAGTTTGAATGAGGTTCCATGGAGGAGTTAGCATCCCCTGTTAACTGATCATAATCATCAAGTATTCCTTCTCATGATTGAGAAAAACCGGAAAATCCGTAGTTTCAGCGTATATAAATTAATGACCAAACTACTGTATTACTTAGAAAAACGTCACTTAGCATTTGATTTTAAAAAATGTGTACATCCGTATGTGTCGTAACTTTTTTTTTCAAAAAGCACTAGTCCTAAACTTCTTAGAAACAGACCCAGGGGCAACCTTTTTACAGGGTGTTGGAGGCCAGAAATGATTAATTTTGTTTTGGTTAAATCATGCATCACTCCCAGGGACCGGAACAATGAAAAACGAATAATTAAAACACTATTTTGGATGTTTTATTATCTATTTTTTGCACCCCTTTGAACTAAGCTAAAAAAGAAATTTTTAAATCGATATTTATCACCACAAATTCAATATTTTATAGAATCGCCTCTCATTGCGTATCTTTATCCACATAAATATGCTACTTCTACAGTTAATACATTAAAATGTCAACGATCTTCATCTGTAGAAGATACATCCTCCAGAGCTGACATCATTACACTATTGTTCCTAAAATACAGCAAACATGATCATGATTAGTAATATGTAAAAAAAAAAAATCCAAATTCGTTCTCTATTGTTTCGTTTAAGTTCAACTGCTCAAACGGTGTAACGGACGAAACGAACTGCCACTAGTATAACTAGCAACATAGAATATGATCAATGGATCTGGATGAATAAAATGTTCTCTCCACTTACACAAGTTTTTTTTTTTTTACATATAATAATTTTCTCACATATCAACACATAAAAGATTAAAAAAAATATCAAACCATTAATAGTTTACTAAATCAAGTTGAGTATAGAAAACAAGAACAGATCAAAAACAAGGATCCATAGGACGGAAAAGCCGGAATCAGCAGTCTAGAAACCCTAACAAAAAATACAATTGTTAAGTATAATTTACTATAGATAACAGTAAATCAAAGTGTCAAAGTTTTCGCCCATGTTTTTCAAAGTGTCAAGGTTTTCGTCACAGTTTTTCAAAGTGTAAGAGTTTTCGTCAAAGTTTTTCAAAGTGTCAAAGTTTTCGCAAAATTATTTCAAAGTGTAAAAGTTTTCGCTAAAGTTTTTCAAAGTGTTTTGATAAAGTTTTTCAAGGTGTCAATGTTTATAAAAAAGTTTTTTTATGTGGCAAAGTTTTCACCAAATTATACAAAAGTTTTCGATAAAGTTTTTGAAAGTGTCAGAATTTTTCAATAAAAATTTTTAAAGTGTCGAGATTTTCAATAAACTTTTTCAAAGTGTCAAAGTCTTCGATAAAGTTTTTCGAAGTATCAAATTATCCAATTTTTGATAAAGTTTTTTTAGTATCAAAGTTTTCGATAAAAATTTTCAAAATCTACCTTAAACCGTACTGCAATCATGGAAGTATAAAGGAACTACATATCAAAAATAGAGAGAAAAGGAAATCCTGCGTAGATGATGGCCAACCCGAAGCAAAGAACACCCTTCATACAGAGTCTACAAGCAAGCAAAGCGCCAGTTTACAATGCCCTTTAGCAGGCCCGAAGGCAATATGAAAAAGAACAGTTTGAACATTTACAAGAAACACCAGAGATAGACATAGGGTTGTTCTACCGGACTATAAGACGCCGTAACAAGAAATCATGGACATCTCACGAACTGCATGTCAATGGAGAAATCGTTGAGTTCATGATATTATTTGGAATGCTTGGTATACACACATAAAACAAGATCAATCTTTTGATCATGAATTTGAGAATACAATATGTAAGAAGTTTCTAAAATACACGCGATTTCAAAGGATAATTGCGATAGTATAAGCGTAGTATACATAACCGCAAATGAAGTCACTTCAGCACTACGTAAAATGCAAAACTGCAAAGCTCCAGGATTTGATGGGATTGTAGCAGAACATATCACGCATGCGGAAGATATCCTACTCACACACCTTGTGAATTTATTCAACGCAGTCATGGAAACAGAAAGTTATCCTCGTCAATTTAAAAAAGGAGTGACAATTGCCCATTTCAATGGAGGTAATAAAGACAAATTAGATGAGAATAGCGATATAACTCTTATGTATGTTTTACAAAAACTCTTTAAAAACATACTATACGCAAGAATACAAAATTACAGCATCAAAAAAAGCTTTGTCCATCCTCTAAAATAAGGATTTAGACCAAGATGCGGTAGTTAAATGGCAGCATTTGTCTTAACCGAAACTGTGAATCACTATCTAGAAAGAGATTCAGATTTGTACGTAGCATTTTTGGATAACGAGAAGGCCTTCAACAGCTTGTACGTGGCACACGGGTTTGTTCTATAAACTGTTTCACATTGGTATAAATGGAAAAGGATGGCGTCTTCTTTTTGACTCGTTTCACAACACAACCTCTCGTATATTATATGATGGAAACATGTCAGAGGAATATGTTTTACAACAAGACGTTGGGCAAGGACGGGTCTTGTTCTCTTAGTTCTTTTTACTTATGATTGACGACCTTATACATAAATTAGATCATCTCAATATCGGTTTTGCGAGTTTGCGATCTTCATGTTCCTTGCGTCATCCTTGCTGACGACACCATGGAATCATCTCTGTAGATCTAGCTCTAGCTACACTTTATTTTCTAAGCGTCTGTTTATTGCAAGGTTGTGTTCCTTTTCCGATAATACTCTTCAGAAGAAACGCGGATTTTAGACTGTATTTATAAGATTATGAAAACTTAATTGGAATCAGTACATCAACAATCTCATAAACCATTCTTCTTATAATGAATGGAGGGCTTCACTTGGATATCGACCAGAACTAAATCGTTTTGCAGATATACATCAAGAACTTACACTTCATCCGCTTTGGACACTCAGCCTTGTACACCCGAAGTTTACCTGGAAACTATTCGAACTCATAAATCTTTCAATTACATATGAGACAGAAGAAGTATTATGCAAATTATGCAAAAGAAGTACACAGAATATCGTGAACACTTCATCTTAGACTGTTTGAATCTGTACAAAAGCTGCGAACACCTCATAACCCTGATCGTTAATTGTTTATCAGTGAACACATATGTCGATCTCGAACACTTGCCCGAAACTACTATGGTGAATATTCTTCTAGGTTCTAGAAAGGATGGAACTATCCCAGAAGAGGAATGGACAACCTTTGTATTGTCGGTATCTTCCGGCATCACAGTAATGTTGAAGAACATGAAAACTCTTTTATAGTTAAAGATAAAAAAACTTATCGAGTTTCATTGTAAAGAAAAAAAAAGCTCATGAACTCTTTTGCTCAATGCACTTGTACATATATAATTATTTAATGCACTGTTGTCGCTAAATGTTTATCAATATGATATGACCAGTCTCTATACTGTAGAGGAAATAAAGAATGTCTGTCTGTCTGAAAGTGTCAAAGTTTTCGATAAAGTTTTTGACGACTATAGTAAACTATAGCTAATCAGCCCCCTCGCGATAACTGCGGTACTACTCTTTTGCAGGGCAAATTACTAACGTTTGGCGAAATTTTTGTTGATAGATAATAAGACAATTGCTTTTACGTCATATTTCGCAAAAATATGTCATTTTTTCCTGCAAAAGAGTAGTACCGCAGTTATCGTGAAAGGGTCTATTATAGTATTTTTTGTTAAGGAAGATGAATCCACTTCGAGCGGTCAGCTCAATTATCAGCAGTATTACATGCATATGTTAGTTAACTAGGCAAAAGAAGTAAACAGTAGTTTTAATGTTGAATCAAAACACTGATGGTACGGAACATGTCAGACAGATTGCGATTGAAATTTTCGTTGTATACACCGTCAAAAACAAAAAAAGAAATTTGCTGAATGCTGATTACATATGATTACTTCTGAAAACACATAAACATAAAAATTTTAGTCAGTATAGCAACTTTCATTGATAAAATGATCTTACTCAGAATATGCTGTGAGTTCAAATATGTGAGTTTCCATTTATAAGAAAAGGCTTTAAAATTATTTCTTCTCAAGAACAACAAAGCTATGAATTGTCATATTTATATGGGAACATCCTCAGATTGTGTAGATTAAAGTTTGTTCAAATCATAATTTCTGGGGATAGGTTGGGGCCAAAACGAATGATCAAATTTTGAAATAGAAATATACAGGAAAAGTAATTTAATTTTTTTTTCTCTTGAAAGAACAACAAAGCCACAATTGATCATCGCAGTAATGATAAGGCTGTCCGAAGGCTTAAAATGTCTAAAAAATATAAATTTTATTTTGAGCTAAATTTTAATTTCAATATGTTATCCTTGTTTGAAATTGTCGTCAACTTGAGATAACAGTTTAATCAGGTATTATAATAAAACATTTCTGTGATGTCAGATGACTGTGTTGATCATGTGACGGACATTTTTGATATTCTTAAATGTTGCACAAAAATCGCATCGGCACAAGTGCATAACACAATTATTGTGCAAAGTTTGTTACATAGATCTATTCATCGTGACCCATGGTACCTAAAAACTGCTGGGGGCAGGTTTAATTTTTTCTTCTTAAGAAAATATTTTACGATAAATTAAAATTACCAACGTAAGAAGGGGTATTTTCCACTCTTTATCGCGATTTATACAAAAACGGATAAACTACATACGATCCCCCAGCAAAATTCAGTTAGAGGACATACTTCTCTTTCAGATTCACGCAGAATATCTTCAATTTATCCTTGTCTTTCACTTGTGCTAGTCCAATATAAACACGATTCATAAATTCTAACTTTGTCTACGGAAGTGTTAGGGGAGCGTTTCAAACATAATTTTTTGCTATTGCTTGAATGTATGCATATCGAACAAATAAAAGGAATAGAGATAATCAAATATCAAATGTTAAACATTATAACAACACATACAAGCTTAAAAAACAAACCCTTCTATTGAATTTAAACACAAATCCCCATAATAAATCTACATGCCGTGTAATAATTATGACACTTTCCCCGTCATGTCAGCTCAAGTATGCAGTAACTTGACGTCATATTCTATTATGACGTCATATCTAGGTAGTTCAGAGAAGTTACTACAGTTTGAACAGTTAGATATTTTACGGACAGCCTTATCCTAGCTGCGATATTTATATGGAAGCATCCTCAGGAAATGAAGATTAAAAATTGGTCAAATCATAGCCTCCAGAGGTAGGATGGGACTTTAATGGATAATCAAGATTTTACATTTACGTATGCGAGGAATTTTTTGAAAAGTTCGTGGACTAATGTGATTAAATTAATACTATGAAGTCTAAGCTTACAATTTTTTAAGGATCATCATACAACAAAATTAAAGAAATGAGGACAGTGTTACCTTAATACAGTAAGTATTTATCAAATCATCTTAAAATAAAAAACATTATATGGTCACACGGCGCAGTCGCCATTTAATTTCATTTTTCATTGTTCTTCGAGGTCAACATTTTCTTTCTCATACACTTATCCTTGGATTTCATAAAAGAGATAATATGGATTTGATTTTACAATGCCATGAACAGCTGATTTTTATGCATATGATTAAGAATTTTTGAAGATCCATGAGGTTATGAACTACGACGATTCTCGCCGGTGTAAAAACGAATGATGACTACCATATGCATCGAATAATGACCGGGGTCATTTTTCAACGACAAAAAATGACTCCCTATCCGTAGAAAAAAATCATTTTTTGTAGAAAAAGTGTCCTAGGGGTCATTATTTTATGTGTGCATTATGGCCAATATACTTCTTCATCATTTTTTTTTTGCCCCCTAACAATTTCAGCTTTAATTCACATGGAGTCATTTTTCTACGGAGGTCATTTTTCTTCACGCGGGTTCTGCAAAGTTCAGGGTGGTGACACTTTTTCTACGGGCAAAGGGTCATTTTTCTTCGTCGAATAATGACCGGGGGTCATTTTTCGCTTTCGAAAAATGACCCCCGGTCATTATTCGATTGGGGGCATTATTCGTCTTTATAGGCATATTTCATGAGGCGCGTTCGCGCTTCATGATAAATATGCCGGCGTGAATCGCTGTAGTTCATATACCTCATAAATCTTCAGAAATTACTACTCATGATCAATGTCACTTTTCGACGGGACAAACTTTGAACACCCTTACAAAAAATCGCCATGAACTCTTACATCTGTCCTTTGACTAATCTTTTTTGGCATTTATAAACAAGTTCTTCGAATTAACTTTATTATCCCATTTAAATATTTCCTAGATCTGTGCCTGTTTTTGCTATAGCTAGGGGTTGAAACTTTATAGATACGTATCCCCTTTAAGACGTCATTATACTACTAATTTGTTTTGATTTTTCATATATAATTCACTACAAAATTTAAAAGAAATAGGGTAAAGATTGCAGGTTTAATTTACGGTACAATTGCGTTATACTGCATGACAGAATCAACGGAATATTTGGATGACAATGCTTATTTTAAAAAAAAAACTTTTTTTCTCAGTCGCACTTCGGTTGAAAAATGTAACTTTCGAGGTTGCGACGATGGACATACCATAACTTTAAAACACATCAATAACTCATTGAATCACAAAACTAACGATGTATAGTTAATTTAAAAAAAAAATAAAAAAAAAGATGCTGCTAATTGAACGTAGAAAAATTCAATATATCTTAATTTTAATTCTATACGCTAGTTCACGAACTTTCTGAACAACCCTCCTATTTTGATACATCTTTTAGGAACTTCTCAAGAACAACAGAGTCATGAGTGGACATATTGATATGGAAGCAACCTCAGGTAGTGTAAATTTAAATCTATTCAATTCATGCCCACTTTGGGTAGGGTGGGGCAACAACGGACGATCAAAGTTTGACATAAGAATATATAGGAAAAATCTTGAAAAATGTTCTTTTGAAGAACAGTAAAGCCATAAATAGTCATATGGGAGCAACCCCAGGTAGTGAAGATTAACACTTCTTTAAATCATTACACCCAGGGGTAGGATGTTGCAAAAATGAAATTTTGAACTTTAAGGAGGAAAGGCCACAGTAAGTCAAAGAAATATGTATGCATCCTTAGTCGATTTAAGTTAATTCAAATTATCCTCCTTTATCCCTTTCAGGGGGAGTTTAGACCACAGACATTTTAGCTTTTCAAAACTGGATTAATTTTTCTTTTTTCCCAGCCACATGGATTAGCTGAATGATGTGGTCCATGGGCCTCTTGTTGTCAGTGATGGATTGCTTATTTGATTGTATTCCCTCCCGATAATTTTTCACTCATATGGAGACCCCAGAAACGAATTGGAGGAAAATCACATCAAACAGAAATCACACGTGATTTTGCTTATTTCAAGTTTAATCTATCACTATTTATGATCTACAATGGATTTTACTTCATCACTATCATTCTAAACCTTATGTAACGTCAGAACTGCGGAATATAAAATCTAAATTCATTGAATAAACATATGATAAAGAGGGAAACTTGAGATATTATATTGCAACCCTTTCATAATTTAAACGTACCTGTTTAATTGTCCAAATCTTTTAAGGATAAGATACATTGTGATAAGGCCAACCAAAAGACCAACAATTAAACCAGAAAATGCAGATCCTACTGCAGCGCCAAGTATCCTTTTAACTAAAGAACACAAATCATAGCAGTCAAATGAATAAATGTGTATCTCTGCAACTTAATACTAAAAATCAAAACCATAAAAATATGACTTTCTTTAAAATAAAAATTATAAACACACCAACATTTAAATTAAAACATGTTTATCGATTAAAAGATTTAAATTTAATTATAACTATCAAGAAAAATAAGCAAAAGTGCGAAATATCTTCTTTCAATATGTTTTGATATGATAAATTAAAAAGTATTAGCATTATCTTGAAATTGTAAAATCATTCCCTGCACTCAATTACATGTAAATAACATGATAATGAAAAAATCCAATATCTTAATATGAAATATCTAAAATACAGACTTCCTTATTTTCAGCATAAATGAATGTAAATGTAAGTTACCTTTGTCTGATGACGGCTCTTTGTTTCCTTGAAGAAAAAAGACAAAAATTACAACTTTTATTACAGAAAAAATAAGAGTGATTGCAAAATTGTGTTGATAATAAAAGTAATAAAAAACACAGGTTCATCAGTACAGAGGATTTAATCATTTTCATAAGGACATATTTATTTTTTATAAAGAATTCACAAGTGCATGCTTTACGTATGAGCATTTTCTAAAACGAAGAATTGACAAACTGGTTGATGAAACAATATTTTTAGCATTCTCGTTTCAAGTCATCATTAGGTAAGTTCTATGGTCGATACATGTACAATGACCTTGTCAGCAAATACAATGTATTGAGTCAAATGTTCACAGTGTGTGTATGTGACCAATCTGCAAGGGATGCTCTCACATCTGTGCTCTGTGGCACCTGTTCCCACATCTGATGTTTTGGAGGTCCATGTTTGCTTTGTTCCTATTTTGAATTGCATGTTTCGATCTTGCATACTGTTCATAATACTCGTACTAGTAAACAAACCTTTCTTTTTCAGTAGGACTGACCTTCATAACAAATTTTCTCCTCGACATTGTAAATTTGGTTATTTTTACAGGCGCAGGTTTTGTTTCTTGAACAAACTCCTCCAATAAAAATGCACTGTTCGTTGATTTCGCATTCTTCTCCATATGGAAGGCCTTTTATAAAGAAAGTCAGGTAAACGTAAAATCAATATAATATTTATGTTGATAATAATACAAATAATAATGCAGCAACATGTTATAAAAATATTTAATACATGTATAACATTAATTTTATTTTAAAAGAGGCTGATTTCAGCTGATTAGCTACATGTATGATCATCTTGATGAAGGAGAAATCAGTTTAGTATTGAAAAGTTTAAATATAAACATGTATACATTTATGTATTTGGTCATAATTACTTAAGGGGAATGGTATGATGAGAATAAAATTCGAATCTACAAAAACTGAAAATGATATATATAAATTTCTCTTAATAATTGGTTATGAAGTTTTTCAAGATTTTACTCTGCACGTTTGATCTTCTTTTGCGGCCCGATTCAATTCCAGTGGGCGTGGTTTACATAGTCTCGATTCTACACTACATGAAAATCCTTAATAAATATTTCACTAGATAGACTTTTCTTTTCTTCAATCGTCGATTATCTGTCGGGTCCCTGGACAAACCTTAATCTATACTACTTGAAGGGATTCAAAGTAAAACAAGACTTTTGCAATCCAAAAATCTTTCTAATTTGATCCATTTTAAAAATCTTTTTCATGTTTTTAATAGTACAATTTTGATATTCGGGGCATAAAGCAACTTTTTGAGTTAGTGGGGAGCTATAGCTATTCACAACCCTATATCTGAGCAAAAAGAAAACAAAATGATAATAATTAAAATAAACTTTTCAAAAGTGAGGGGGGATCCAAACACACTAGTAATATGACAAAACTGAAATAAAATTTTAGTCGTCTTTACAAAATTGAGAATAATATTTCGTGAAAGGGATCTTTTAAAAAACTTATTTTTAATTTACTCACAGAATTTACAATTATTATATTTTACTATATTTCAAAAAGTCGGGGGAGGGGGTGTCTCTTTATCTGAACAAACATTAACAAGTATACCGTTTGGCAATTTTCTTATTAAATTGGATCATTAGTTTTCAAAAGAGAGTCGGAAATATAAAGCCAAAACAAACAACAAAGACATCAACAGCAACAATGGATAACGTACAATTTTTGATCATAAAAGACTCACGTGAGTGTTTGACTCAGGTGAGTTAAAAGCCTATAAAATGGGATTTCCCTCGCAATGTTCATTGTTATATAGAAATACTAATAGTAGCATCTACAAGTTGAAATTTATACTGATAATTTTACCCAACAAATGTGAAGATATTTACCACGTACCACGAACACATTGGTTATAATATTCAATATATCCTTCTTCACACAAACAGCGATTCATTACACATCTAAGTAAACTGCTTGTGTTGTGGCATTGTTCTTCGGAAGTGCATATTTCTCCAAACTGCGCATTTGTCTTATCTACAGTTTTTTTGAAAACATTTTTGATTAATTAATCATTCTGTCTCAAACTTCTTAAAACAATGCATAGAACACAGTCAGTTTCACATTATATGGTTGTTAAAGTCTTTAAAAATACATATTATATATTGCAAAAGTTTACTCATAATATTACTCAATTTCTTTACATATCATATACACTGTACGTACGGTAAATGTTAAAATCGCAGTGTCCTTGTATTTTAACATATCTATGTGGTCGAAAATTATTGCAACAGAACGGTTGTGAGAAATAGAAAAATCCAATTTCTTTCCCTAGAGGTTTGGGTGGTTTTCCCCAAAATGAACGGATATAACACCTATCATTTTCGTTCTTCAAGCGAACAACAGCTGTCACAGAACACGGAATCGTACAATTGCCATCATCTTTAAAAATAAAACTTTGTTAATTTATCATTATATACAAGTTTTGTCTGTAGAATAAACAGACATCAAGTAAACATGAAGTCAGGTGCAATGCAGTAAAAATACTAAAATTTTGGAAACATAACATCTCACGAAAACAAGTTTTAAGAATTTATGTAAAGAATTCATATTTTTTTTCGTTTTAAGTGAATAATTTTCTCATAAATATTGTTTTTTAATATATTTTTTTCAAGATAACAAAATTACTTTGGGAATGAAATCAATAAGATTTTTTAGGATGCAGCGTTGGCTCATGATTATTACTCTGTTTTTGACACTTCTTTCAGTAAATTATTTTAATTAACCGAATTTCCTTTTTTTCTTCTGGAGACATTAGGGATGCAGTACGTGTGTATGTGATTGTGTGTTTGAGAGTGTTTGTGTGAGGTTGTAAGAAAGGGAGTGCATGTACATCTGTGTCTTATTGAAATATACACAATATATCAGGATTATTGCGTGAATTGAAATTAATGAGATTCACTACACATATATGCGATATTTGTTGATAGCAACGGAACAGAGGTTTCACAAAGAAAATAATTTCATTTTCAAAGTTTATAGTCCTTATATCTTCTTTACTTAAATAGGTTTTAATGGTATGTTATTTAGGTACAAAATGAATTCAACATAATTAAAAATGTGCTTTTTTCCATGGAATATAAGAATATGATTACCTTGAGTTATATTATGAAAGTTGATATGTGTTTCACCGAGTGTGTTGCATATAAGAGGACCATTGATATTTTGTATAAGAACCAGTACATCCTGTGCGCACATCCTGAAAATAATAAAGAACGAAATGAAACTGAAATAAACACAAAAGATAATTACGAATATAGCACATTTGATAACAAAAACTCTTAACATCAAATAACAGTTCAGGTCTGGGTTTTTTTTTTCAATTTTATCAATATCTAATAATATAATCACATCAGCTTAGATTTTAAACAAAAGTAAATAATGATATTTAATATCTCTAGTCTAGAGTTATAAAGAGTCGGATGAAAAAAAATCTGAACTATATAAAGTAGAACAAACCTTATAACCGGCAAATAAGACTGTCGATGCAACTGAGATTTTGTTTTTCGCTATGTCAGAGACTTAGGCATTCGCAAGAAAACGAAATATCACTGCTCAATGGTACTTAGTGCTGAGAATAGGACACAATTTGCAGCTTTCCACCAGCAAGTGGTGGCGTATCCAGTATGAGTGAAAAAAATCTCTTGAGGGACGTTAAACAAGAAAGCAAACAAACAAACAAAACTATTTCGGTTTCCGTTTTGGCTATGCCATAAATATAAAGCTATTACTTCTTATAACACAAAAAAGATTAAGACAATGATTTAAATTTTAATCATTGTGCAGCCTTCGCGGTAGAGCGCTAGCTAAGTGATCAGAGAGTCATGGGTTTGAGTTTTAGCCTCAACTTTTCCTGAACAATGCGCTCTGCCGACACTATGAAGTGAAACTGCGAGTTTTTCAGATGAAATCTTAACTGAGACCCCGTGTCACGTACGGTATGCCTTGGCACTACTGAGATTCCTCACTTCTTAAAGGCCATGAGTGTCGAGTAAAGGTCCAAATTTAAGGCGCTTCATAGTTACATTGTAAACTCTTCGCTGGTCGATGCGATGACCTTGTCAGCAAATACAATTTATCATTGAGACAAATGCTGACTGACGTATTTCATACTAATTGTTGATCCATTATTTATACAAAGGTGTCAGCAGGGTATGCTCACTCCTCCATGGCACCTGATCCCATCTCTTATGTTTCGGATGTCCGTGTTTGTTCTGCTCCTAATTTGTATTGTTTTATGGACTTTGATATTGAATACTATTCATTATCTCAATATCCTTCTTCTTAAATGGAGAATAAACAACATACATATACATTCCTATATCCTTGTCCGAGAAAACGTTTAAAACCGACCATATATGATTAAAACTGCTACCTCATGATCATATTTTGTTGCATTAATGATTTAGGCCCTTTACAGCATGATTGCAAAATCTAAATAGTATGTGTTGTTTAATAACAGTGTAACAAATGCTTGAATTTGGTGGGTTAGGTTATTTTGGCTGTCATGTACGGCAGATAGGGAAAGAAATGACAACTAATTAAAAAAAATATTGCGATCGAGAACATTGATTCGATTTTTTAAAAAAAGAATATTAATTTATTGTATCCTATTAGGCTTCAAATTCCGGAAAATATTTTTGATGTAAATTTCGATGCTGTCTCTAGAAGTTACTTTAAAACAGTATCAAACTTTATAAGTATTTCCAACATGAATAATATTGTTTAAAAAAGGTCAATTGGTGCTTTACGAGTCATACCCGGTATATCTTTTGTATTTCTAAGGACACGGAACGAAAAAAAGGTATTGTCGAAAAAATGACCTCGTCAGCAAATGCATCTTATTATAATCTTAAATGCTGACTTTTGTTATTCTTACTTATTGTTTCGACATTATTTAGACACTTAAATGTAGATGAATTTTTTTTTTGTTATTTTCCAGTCGTAACAAGGAAGACATGACCGATTTATATGGGATGCTTATTTCACCTGAAATATGGCACCTGATCCCACCTCTGATGTTTTTTAGGTCTGTGTTTGTTCTGCGCATATTTTAATGGCCTTTTGAGCCTACATACTATTTGTTATCTCCATAGATATCATATTGAAAACAGTGAAATTTGATGGACCATGATAGTAAAAGGTTCAAATATAATACATTCATTTTGACTCAAAATCCAAGAGACCCGTGGGCATCCGGGTTCGAATAGGTCCTCAGTACCCCCTTGCTTGTCGTAAAAGGCGACTAAATGGGGCGGTCCTTCGGATGAGACCATAAAAAACGAGGCCCCGTGTCATAGCAGGTGTGGCACGATAAAGATCCCTCCCTGCTCAAAGGCCGTAAGTGCCGAGCATAGTCCTGAATTTGCAGCCCTTCACCGGCAATGGTGATGTCTCCATATCAGTGAAATATTCTGGGGAGGGACGTTAAACAGTATACAATCAATCAATCAATCAAAATCCAAGACTTGTGTTATGATTACCTTAGAAGTGAGACTTGTTGGAAACAACAGCTATCGAATCATCAAGCAAAACATAATCCACATGTCGAAGACTATGTAATTTTTATGAAGTAAAATGAAACATAAAGACTTACTGTTGAGCTAGGTGATTTTATATACATGATTGCTATATGAAAAAAGTAAAGCTGTGCTAAACATCCACAAAATGACATTTTTATGATATTTGTTGTCAAAGGAAATACCTCCAAGCACTATATTAATGCATATATTTAGCATAATTATTTGGTAATTATTCCTTACATCACTGGTTTGATTCCAATAGCTCTATAGGATACGCTGATTTGAAAGAAGCATACACATAAAAGACTGTGTAGGGCTTTTCCTGAAAAGGTAAAAAAATAATTGAAAAAATATCATAGATTTGTTAATAAATTTATCTATAAATATTTCTGTAATCAACTGACAGTTTTGCTGAATTTTGCTGAACATAAAACACAGAAGAAACTTATCTGTTTAATAATAAAAAAATGTTTTGAATACCACTAGTATTTTGAAAAAGAATCTGCAACTTCAAACTTATGTATTTTTTATATATATTTCTTACATTGTATTGCTTAAATAAGTTTGTACGGATATAGTTTATGTATTAAATACAAACTTTTACCCGATCTCCATGTGTAAGAGGTAGACATTTCCCTTTATAAGTTATCTTCACTTTCTTTCTTTTAACTTATCTTTCTTATTACGACTGACTGCTTCTTACAGGCCCTCTGAAACATAATATAAAGCTTTCCAGTTTTACTTTGAGGTAAAAACATTACGTTTACAGATAATAGTTTTGTGTACCTTTTTGGAAAATGTTTAAGTACAGTATTTAAATATTTGAAATATATCTATTTACTCAGTGGACTTATATGAGGCATTATAGAAATATTTCCATTCTATTTGTTTTTTGTGTGATAACTCTTTGGAAATTATATTAGTAGATTGGATTTCTTGATTATTTTTCTGGCATGCAAATTTAGCTAAGCAATAGACAGTCTAATGTGCATTTTCAATTTCGTGTGTTTTTCATTGTGTCAGACAATAAGGAGGTCTAATATGCATGTAAATCTCGCTAGGTTTTTGTTGTTGTTGTTGTTGTTTAACGTCAGTAGGCGTTGACTATTAAGGACAGATGATACAAACAATTTTTTTCTTTGAAAAAGATTAAATATCATGTCACAAGTTAAGAAAAGTGGATGGTTCTTAAAATTTTTTCTCCGAAGAACAGGAAAATGAAATTTATTTGGAAAATATTATTAATATTTCAATATAAAAACGAAAATAGACAAATCACACCCAGTAAAGGTTTACAGGTGAAAATAAATTTCAGAATATGTTATCCTGGCGATAAAAGTGTAATATAAACCTTAGAAAAATATACCAAGCCAGGTGAATTTTAAGAGGAAGATCGAAATGACAAAAAATTGGCAATATCACATAGGCTGATTTTTACCATTTAGCTTTTCCTAATAAAACTTACCTGGCTCGGTATATTTTTCTTAAGTTTATATTACACTTTAAGCAACATAACATATTCTGAAATTTATTTTCACCTGTAAACCTTTACTAAATGTGATTCGTCTATATTTGTTTTTTCATTGAAATATTACTAATATTTTCCAAGTCTTTTTCATATTCTAGTTCTTCGGAGAAAAAATTCTAAGAACCATCCACTTTTCTTAACTTGTGACATGATATTTAATCTTTTTCAAAGAAAAAAATTGTTTGTATCATCTGTCCTTAAAATTGAGATGGGATCGATGCCTCGTGTAATCCTATTGATATTAGACTACATTTTTTAGATCTAAATTTACGATTTTATTTCACAATGAAAAGTAAATTTGTGGAGTCGCTGTCAAGTTAATAGAGTATGTCAGGAACATCAACAATCGTTTGAAAAATGGGATAATGTATGCAGAACGGGCTCTGTCTTATCGTCTCAAGCCACGGTCCGGAGTCCGCATATATAGCTCTCTCCTACCCGTGGCTGCTTGATCACAAAGTGTCGTAATCTTGAATATCTACGCCTCTCTACTGTGACGTCATATTCAGTCAGTGGCAAATTTTGTTTCCATCGCAATCCAAATCAACAACTGACGTCAACAGTATACAGGAAATATTTCCTATACTGAGATTGGATATTGAAAGGTCGCGATAAGTTCATCGTCCGACTATTCTTTACTCGCATTGGTCAATTTTTTAATGAGCTTCGACGAATTCTCTCCTCGTTCAACCACGGCCAGATGGGAGAGGAGCGTACATTTTGGCCGTGGTTGGCGACGATGGCTCTGTCCGTTACGCAAATTATCCCATTTTTTCAACAATCGTAATCCCCAATCATATTCCATTAACTTGACAGTGATTTTTTAAATCAATCAACAATAAAAAGGTAACACATTAACAAAGGATTGACATATCCATGTATACAATATCTATTTAGGGGTGTTGGAAGGAATTTCAATTGTAAAATGAAAACAATTTTACAAAAAACAAATTCATAATTAATTCAGGGGTATTCCAATAGTGAATTGAAATACATTGCAATTTTACCCATGAATTATGAATAGAAAAATCAATATTCAACCATATTTTATTTATAAGATTGTACTTTATTTTATTATATACCCATCAATTTCCTTGTTTTTGTTACTGTGTTTATTTTACAGAGTTTGATACGATTTTCCAGATCACCACACTGTGGTTTTCTGAATCCATATCACCACTCTCTGAAACTGATGACGTAGTACGCAAAAACATGACGTTATTTTTCTTGCGCGTTAAAAAGTCCCTTGTTATTATGCTTTGTTTTATGGATAAATATTATACAATTGATCTCTAAAGTTTTATTCTGCTATATTTAGCTAGTTATAAGGGGGTATATAATAAATTTATCATTATAACAGTAACTTGATCCGAAGAGCCGTATCACGTCTCGTTGACAGGCTCGGATCATCAGATCAAACTCGACGCTTCGCGTCTCGTCAGATCTGATGATCCGCGCCTGTCAACTCGATGTGATACGACCCTTCGGATCAAGTTACTGTTTTAATAACATATATGTATCATCTTAGTTAAGTTGTTAGGCGTTTGTTTATATGATATACTTTTTTACGGAATAGGGAGGCTAAGCCTTTGACCGTGTACGTCTACTTGTGGATGCAAACCTAGAAGTGGTTTTGCAAGTACGGATGATTACCGTAATGTTCTGTTTAACAAACTGTACGTTTTCCAGTACATGAAAAACGTAACTTCAGCAAGATACTTTACAATCCATTTGTATAAAAAAATTCATGACTTTGATTAAGAAAGATACAGTGGATGTACGTAGTAAATTCTCACCTCCATATTAAACACCCCCTGCAAAATACTTATTATAATAATTTGAGTGAAAGAAGCTACAAGCTCCCACCTCTGTTGACTTACGCGTTGTGTACAAATTGTAGAATTATAGTATGTAACACTGATTACGTAAATCGCTGTAAATCAGGGGATTTTTCTACCTACAGGCACACGTAGACGTACACGCCCATCTGCTTCACCTCTCTTATATCTCGTATATCTGGCCGATGTATAGGGCTCATGTTGGGTTTGGAAAAGAGGGATGTTTACTCCTATACTAGTAATCTAGTCCTACCTTTGGTATTTCCATAAATCCGTATTTACGCCCTCTGTAGACATTTGTATCGTTCAAATCTTTAGGATCGTTCACTGTCCGAGATATTGAGCAGGCTTTTATTAAAACACTTTTGTAAAGATATCATGATAAAAAGTATATTAACTGTCCTTTTTCAAAATATTAAATGAAAACATTTATAAGTATTAAATATCTAGGCACCTAGGGTGAGCTCGCTAAATGTTATGTTCCAAGATATGATTAATGTGTCAATGTATTTAAGTTTTGCACAAAAATTAGCTATGTATTACTTTTGTGAATTAAACGATAAAACATGCATAAAAAAGAAAATGTTTCTATCATCTAGTTTATTTAGGTTGAGTCGTTTAATAAATTGAAAAATTCAAGTTTTATTATATAATAGTATAATATCTCATCCTGGTTATGCTTTAGTCTCAGAAATAGGTTTACATACCAGACAGTTTATTCCATTTTCGTCAAAATATTTTAAATGGATTCTACGTCTTTCTTTTTAGTTGTTTACATTTGCTTCAAAATGTGGGTCATATCCCAAATGCATTGAACCGACACGATGTTCGTTTAAAAGGCTGGTGTATTTCCGTACATTAAAAATTAAAATCGATAGAGTTGACGCATCTTCTAAATAAACTTTTTTGGGTGACACAAAGAACCAATTTCCACGAGGATTTTTCCCCAACAAGATCAAACACTTTCCTTTTTATTTTTTTCAAATTGCACCTACATTCTCCAAAATTCAAAATTAGTAGCTTGTCTTGCAAGCATGTACTTCCCGACCAATATAAATTATGTTAAAGAAACAATATTTCTATTTGCTTGTGCTTTTTATACATCGTCTTGAATTTGTTGTGCAGAACACTGTACATAAAGGGTTAAATGTTGCTTTGATGAAACATTTTCAATCCAGCGTATAAGGCACATCGATTAGAGGCTTTACAAGCTGGCTTACAGTGACTTGTTCTTGGTATTATTAGAAGTATATAATCGAATCAACAAGATATAGGTCTTAGGGTGTATTTAATATATATAAAATAATCTTTGATGCAAGTTTCATTAAATATTTTCATCATTTATGCCTTTACATGTGAGAGAACATTTTAATATGTGAAAATGTAAAATAGGAAACTGGAGAGAACAATATAATTTAACATTGAATTAATGTAATAGATATTTACTATTCATAATCATGTATGCAATACCATAGCATTATGATGTCAATCATGGATGATGAATCTTCTACAGATGATGATAGGTGACACTTTAATGTTTAAACTTGATTTATCATATTTGTGTGCATAAAAATACTCACTAATGACTGATTCTGTAATATATCCCTTTAAAAAATGTTTTGAAGAAGGATAGGACTAATGCTTTTCGAAAAACAGTTTTGACACATAAATATGTACTACTTTTTGGAAATCAAATGCTACTTTTTAAGTGACTTTTTTTTCAAATCAATTGTTAGGCCATTAATTGAACCGCTGAATTGTCTACAAATTTTCACGTTATTTCTGAATCCTGACAAGGTACACACGATGGGTGTGACCAGTTGACGGGGGATGCTAACTCCATCATGGCACCTCATCCACCTCTGCTCCTTGTTTGTTTAAGGTTACATGTAATATGCCGGATTTTCTTCAGAAAGTGCAGGAAAAACAGATTTGTTATTATAATGTACATGCAACCACAATGTATTCAAATCTTTATTAAGGAATACAAAACTTTAACAGCCTTTGAAAAAATAAAGATGCAAAAAATGAGTTCTATGCTAGTGATTATAATACATGTATAATTATATTTTTGTTCGACAATATGCTAATCCATAGTATATAAATGGCAACAAAGAAATAAAATGAATTAAGATTATGGGTAAATTTGATTTTACTAGAATAAAACGAAACTGATATGGAACATACTCAAAAACAACAAAACGTATTATTTAGAGTCAATATCAACGTAAAAGTCAGTCGTTTAAGTTCATAAAAATCATGTTCATGTTATCACCTGCAAAGGATCTATCACCAAATACTCGATATATATTGAATTTTTGTTCCTGAAAAAAAAAAACATCAAACCTAGCTGAAGTCAATGTAAAAAATTTTTAAAAATGTATAGCTGTAGCGTAAATTTTTTTCTGCAATATGTAAATTGACGAAGAAGTCAATTTTTACATTTTTAGTATTTTTTAGAATTTATTTTATTTTATTTATTTCGACCGAGTGTGTTATACATTTGCTAATTAAAGATCAATAATTGAATATACTTTCAAATGATAGGCCTGATATCTCACCTTTATCTTTTCTTTTGAGTAATGAACATTACGACAAATCCTGTTAAAACACCAATGATAAGTCCAGGAATACCTGTTGCTATAACAATGCCAAGTACTTGTACATCTAAACGAAAAATAAAAACAAATTAGATAATAAAGTAATTACTGGTTTTGTAAAAAAAAAAAAGGTATGCACATTTTATTCAGTAGATCTTTCGGGTTTCAATTAACACTTCCTTATTAGATAAGATCGAAATCGGATGATACATTCGTGTTCATCTGTGCATATTCTAGTAAAACAGTGTTAAATGCAAACCTTTTACTGAAAAAAGTATATGAATAAAAGTATTTTCTTCATGTTTTCTGGTCTGTTTGTCCGTCTGTCCGTCTTTATAGCTGTCTTTCTGTTTGTCTAGCTGTTCGTCTGTCTAGCTGTATTTATTGTCCGTCTGTAATACTTCCATTTCCACACTATATTACTATATGGACAAGGGAAAAGATAATCACTTAGCATGTAAGATGTCCCCGGTTCAAATTCAAGGGTTTTTATATTTACTAAGTTGTGTACAAACTATAACTACATTGTGGTAAATATTTTACATTAGAAGAATTCATGTCTCTCTGATCACATTTTATTGAATAAGCAGTCAGATCTTTTAAAAACGATGTTAAGTATTGACAAACAAGTTGATGAAACAAGACTTTCAGCAGTCTCGGTCAAGATCAAAAGAGTCACGTCATCATTTCGTACGTTCTATGTTCGATACAATAACTTTGTCAGCAAATACAAATTATCATTGTGTCAAATGCGTTTTTCATACTAATTGTTTGTCCATTATTTATACACTGAATTGACGACAGATTTTCCCGTTATTTCCCGATCATGATAAGGAGCACACGGGGGTGTGACCGGTCGACAGGGTATGCTCACACCTGCATGGCACCTGATCCAACCTGTGATGTTTTGGAGGTCTGTGTTTGCTCTGCTCCCATTTTGAATTGTTGTATGGACTTTTGATATTGATTACTGTTCGTTACATATGTATATCTATATTTTTCATCCATATTGGCATTTTTATTTGCTTCAGTACATATATTTTATAATTCCGCAAATCTGGAGAAGAGGAAGAGAGGGTATGTGAACACCCCACTCCAATCTAAACACACTTCTGTTTTTTCTTTAAGCGGGGGACACATATTTCTTTAGTTAAAGATATATGTTAAGACCAAAAAAATAAGCCTATTTTGAATTCCCTTGGGCTTACCTTGATAACAATGTTTTTTGTCATTGTTGTAAAAGAGGCCAGATCGGCAGGAGCATGTTCGGTTTCGTGAACAGACTCCTCCATAAAAATTACAGTGTTCGCTGAATAGGCATTCTTCGCCATATGAAGCGCCCTTTTCAAGAACAGATTCTAAAAAAATTATTTTAGTAATAATGTATAATATAAAATAATTCTAAAAAAGATATAATTTTAAAACATGGAAAAAATTGTCCTTAAGGCTATTATTAATGCATATCTTTGAAAAACAAAATTGTGTTCAGGAATTGATATTCAAATTGCTAAAAACTGTATCAAATATAACAATGTTGTCAACAAACCAGGTACACATTTATCCATGAAAGCATATCCAATAAATCTATCTACACATGAGCAGCGATTGTTTGAACATTTTCGGCGTCTCTTTGAGTCATAGCATTGTTTGTCTGAAAAGCATGTATCTCCAAGCTTCAAGTTTCTTTTATCTACAATTTAGATGGAATAATAATGTTGTGGTTTCTGTTTGCATTGAAGGAAAATTCTTCTTTGTAATAAGGTAAATGAATAACTTTATCTTTGTATTATAAGGTGTAATATTCTGTGCAAATTCATATAAAAATACTATTTTTTTATAATTTATCTCAGACTAATGTTTTTTTTTTCTATTTGGTCAAAATCAGAAAGCATTGGGCATTTCATGAAGAGTCAAAAAAGAAAAATTATTCACTATGGCATTTTTTTGTGCTGTGAATTTCTGAAATTTCAGTGTAAACAAGGAGGACTTTTGTTAACCTACCAACCCTCCTTCCCAATCTTTTACCTGTATACTTATTTGCAGCGTTGTCAAGATTAGGAGGGATAATTTGTGCTACATACAAAGACTGCTGCTTGTGTCTTGTATGTACAAATACTGATTTTGTTCCTTTACATTTGATCAAATAACTGTTTTATGTCCAAATATGGAAAGATCCCGTATGCATATTGATTTTCGCCCTCTCTGTCTGTTTGTTTTTGTTTTCTGTCTGTCTGTTGTAAACTTTTATATTGCCCATGCCTATTGAGTGGATAAAGTTATGGTTTTGATATTTCACAGGTGTATTCCATGTGACAAGGCCTTTCTTTTGGGTACCACCAAAATTGATCTTGACCTTAGAATTTGACATATTTTTCCAAAAAATACTACAGTAATCTTTGCTACATGTAACTGTTGAAAAGTTATGATCAAGGTGAGAGTTTTTAAAAAGTGGATGAAACTATTCGGTCAAGATCAAAAGATTAAAAATATCAATACCAGCTGAAAGGTCTTGTCACAACTACATGTAATACACATGTGAAGTATGAAAGCCCTGGCTCCAACTGTTCAAAAGTTATACATGTAGTCTATGTCTTTCATATTTCACAGGTGTATTCCTTGTAACAAGACCCCCCTTCGGTCGGTACAAACATTTTAACCTTGACCCTTGGAATTTGACATGCATTTGACAGAGTTTAACCCTCGCCATAATCTGCCATTCGGGGGCATCAGTGTTCCTCCAATACATCTTGTTTCTTCATATTTTTACTCTAAATTGACTCTAAATTTAGAATGACTAAAAATATACTTCCTCAACCATAAATTTAATTCATAAATGCAAGGCTTTTCTGCATGCTAATTTATGACATTTGTTTTGAAACTTTTTTCATGAGTCTATGTTTATGCCACATTCCTTTCTAAACCAAATGTCCCATGTTTGTTGATTTTGACTTTTAAATATACATGTAAAAAGTACTTACGGTAGATACTGTAATCGCATATTCCGTTAATGCGAATTAAATTAAAATATGACAAGCCGCTCACGCAAAGAAAATTTTTCGAGATATAAAGATGTCCGAGTTTTCTCTTCCTATACATGAAGTCTGCTGAAAAATCTCCCACCAAAAAAGAAAATGGACTAGTAAGTCTTTTGGTTGAAGCTGTCATTGAACACTGGATCACACAGTTTCTACCATCTTCAAAAGATAGTAAAATCTTTAAAGTTCAGTTACACTATGTACCTAAAATCATTTAAATTTTAATCATTTTAATTCTTAAAAACTTTCACATTGATAACTCAAAATGGAATTTAATTCTAAATGAATTGGGTATTAATGCATACAAAGATCAATTTGTATTGATCAATAATTAACAGAAAATTCCGTAAAAACTAAAATATAAAACAGTTTTATTGTGTAACCGTCAATATAATATCACATCCTTCAAAATATAACCGAACATTAGGTTTAACTCTCAAACAATACATGTGTATAATCAATATCAAACAACAGAACTTGCAAAAGCTGACTAAGAATTAAATTGTGAAAAGCTTTTGGAAAATCACCGAAATTATTTGGAGATGGTCTTGTTAAAATACTTAATTGAAATTAATATTTGCTGTTTATATCTGTATGACATCACAAAAAATCTAACTGGGAAGCAAAGTAAACGAGAAAGGCCAGTGAAAGACAAAACAGGGAAACAAGTAGAAGGGGAAAAAGAACAAAGAAGGAAATGGAAAGAAACTTTTGAAGAATTGCTGAATAGGTCAGTTTCACCTAACCCTCCTAACACGAAGACCTAGAGATAGACTCCTACTAAGGAGGAAATAAAATAACCCTAAAACAAATGAGGAATGGTGAGTCAGCCGGACCTGATAATATTCCGGTTGAGGCACTTAGAGCTGATTATGACAACTCAACGAACATACTCCACCCACTTTTTTCTAAAAATATTGGAGTCAGAAACAATCCGAGAAGAATGGAAAGAAGGATACCCATTAAAGCTTCCAAAGAGGAGACCTCAGAAATGGTGCCAACTATAGAGGAATAACACAGTTGGATGTGCCAGGGAATGTATTTAACAGGATAATACTGAACAGAATAAAAGAAGTGGATGATAAGTTACGTGACCAATAAGCTGAATTTTGTAAAAATTTATCTTGTACGGACCAGATAGAAACGTTGCGCATTATCATCAAGCAATGTGCTGAATGGAACTTCTCCCTCTATATAGGCTCCATAGATTACGAGAAAGTCTTTGACAGTGTTGACAGGAAGACAATATGAAAACTTCTGCGACGTTATGGAGTTCCTTGTAAAGTGGTAAATATCATCCGCTTCTCTTATGAACACCTGACATGCAGGGACATTCATGGAGGACAACTGACAGAACAATTCAATGTAAAAATAGGAGATCGTCAGGGATTTATTTGTCACCCTTTCTGTTTCTTTTTACAATATATTGGATAAAGAAATCATTCACAGACAATAGAAGAAATGGATTACAGTGGACACCATGGTCACAGATAGACGACCTAGACGTCGCGGATGATCTGGATTTCCTATCACGTACCCAGGTACAAATGCAGGAGAAAATTACAACACTATCAGAAACTTCAGCACAGATAGGATTCAACATCAATATCGCAAACACAAAGATCCTAAGAGCAAACACAACATCACATGCTCCATTAAATGTAGACAAGAATAGATATGGGTTACCCCATATCCAAAGATATTCGACTTTTAGATTTAATATGCTTATCAGTGTTTATAATGACGTTAATAAAAAAACTGCAATGTCTAGGGCCTAGTTATGGAACTGGTGTAAATTTCGTGAGCATGGTGAGGTCACCCAGTCTCCTAACAAACGGTACACATAGGCCTACATGAACCTGTGTCCGCAAGACCAACATTAGCCTTGATCTACACACGTGCGATGGAGCTGTTAAACGCATCCAGCGAGCTCGGAGGAACACGTTTTGTTTTGCCGAGAAGTTACGATGGCAGACAAAACTTTTCTTTTCTTAATTAGATCATATGAATACGAATTCTGATTAATAAAAATTATACAATCCCTGTTGAACTATATATAGTTTGTTCTAACATTTGCATCTGCAACAACTTGTGTTTAAAATGGCCGTGTTAGGAAAATCAAGACCGGATCGGAAAATTCTAAACTGAAAACCTTTTTTGTTTTGAAAATTACTGAAATATGCTAATGTATTCGTCGCAGATATTACTTACATTATTCAAGTTCTATATAAAATGGTAAGCCTATGCTGAACTCCAACACGAACCCGAATGTCCGACCCAGTTCTCGTTTTGCCACACATTTTATCCCCTACAGTTTACAAAGTGTACACACGTGAGCAGAATCCAGCCAGGGATTGAAAATTCCGTCATTTAATAATATACACACACAGAATGATTTATTTTTTCTTAAAAGGAAATTGTATGATAATTAACAGACTATAAACATGTACTTAATACAATTGTTGATATAGTATTATCAATTCATCGGTGAAAAAATATGAATCGAAGAATGACCTAAATATTCTCTATTATCAAACATGTAAAAAAAAAAAAAGGCTGAGGAGGGAGCGAGCGTAGGAATATTGATATTTTCTATTTGCATTTCGGGGGGAAAGTGATTTTCTAATAATATTTTGACGTTATTTTTGATTTCTTTAACGTATGAAATACACAACTTCACTCTTATCATGAACAATAATGTTGTATCTACTTAATCATGATGGAACTATTTTGGTCGGACCAATTTGTGTGAGCTGCCGCTGAAAACAATAATATATCTTGCAGAGATAGTATGCATTGATCGAATATATTAAAAATCGGGAAAAAGAGGAAGTAGAATATATCACCTACATTGGCAGTATAGTTGACTAACAAGGAAGTACAGAAGCTGACATTAGGGAAAGAATAGGAAAGGCAAAAGTAGCATTCCTGCAATTTGGAAACATCTGGAAGACCAAGGGAATAACAACATGCACCAAAGTTGGACTTTTTAACACCAATGTTAAAGCTGCGCTTCTCTATGGTTCCGAGAAATGGAGGGTGGCCGTTGCCACTATAAACAGGATCCAGACATTTTTCAACTTTCGTCTGAGACGCATCCTCCAGATTAAATGGCGTAACAAAGCAAGTAACACCAATCTATAGCAAAGAACAAATAATGCCCCCATAGAAGCAAAATAATGCAGAGAAGGTGAAGGTTGAGCATACTCTGCGCAAGTCATATAAGAAATCACCATGCAAGTCCTAGCCTGGAACCCCTGAGGAAAACGTAAGAGAGAGAGGGGGCCAAAGAACACCTTGTGGAGGGATTTGGAGGCAGACGTCAAAAGAATGGGGAAGAATTGAAAGGAGATATAAATCATTGCTCATGATAGAGGGGGCTGGAGGAATCTTGTGAGCGGCCTATGCCCCAAAAGGGGTAGCAGGCATAACTAAGTAAATTGCAATCAATTTCTTAAGATTTCATTCATTTTGTTATTGAAAAAACCTATTAGGGTCGACGAACGTAGAAAACTAATACCTTGAGTCAAATTTTGCAACAAGACATGTGTCCTGTTTTCTGCATAATAATAACATGAACCATCCGTAGTAGATACATTCAGATACTGTAGAACAACCAACACATCCTCAGCACACAATCTGAAAGGTAAAGAAAAACAAAATTAAAAAAAATGGATAAAATTTATTATTAACTAAATATTTACATAAAGGTGAACACCTATACTGAAAGGAAAAAGAAACGCATTAGAATCTAATATGCGAAATCGTTTTTCTATGCGGCCAAAAATTAGGAAATTTTGTCAGAGTTGTATCATGGCTACCATACCATGCTCAAAATTACTCAACAATGAAATGTATAACCTCACGTAGGGAAAGGGGTAAAAAAGCCAAAAAAGCATCTGCATTTAGAAGATGACAGTTTTATAATCTCATATTGTATTACCAATTGATTCCTGTGAGATATAGACATCGGTTTTGCATATTTGCCGTCAGTATAATTTTTTGCACTCATGGTATGTCCAACGGAAATGTCATTTTATCTAGTAATTGAATTGCATAAGTAAATAAAAAGACAAGGTAACAACACGATGCTGTGCAGTTTTTTTTATTTTTCCACCAAAAGACACTTTTCAGTTGTAAGATAGGAATATGAAATGTTTCCAACCAACCCTGACGGTGACCTTGTAGCGTTACAAAGTCACATTAAGATTGGGCTTTTCATCATACCACCTCGGTAATCGTCATATACGTAATGTTTAACGGGAAGATATATCCATTGTTCGTATTGACTTCCTTTGAAACATTTACATTTACCAAACCATCTGGACTCTGTAAATTCTATTATTTTCATTCATCCCAAATTTGTAGAATTAACTAATTCTAACTATTAACTAAAGAGTTAATGACTTTATAAACTACGGCTACTCTCGAGTAACTTTTATCTACCCTGTCGGAAGGGTTGATGCATATCCCAATGAGAAAGATAAATGCTCTTATAAACCTAATGCAAAAGAGAATCAAGACTGATGCTAATTCGTAATGGAAATAAGATGACTCTTCATTTTCACTTTTCGGGGATATAGACATGTGAATTTCAATAACTTATAAATTATCCGTCAAAATCACATTAGACTTTTTAAACTTGTTTTTTTAAAGATTAATTCAAATGTTTGCATGATTACAATACTTGAAAACACATTCGAACTAATAGTTTTTATTTAATTTAAAATTTTACTATACTTTTTTCCTTTCATAATAATATTCAGTTTAAGTTGCAGTAGGAAAGATGCACATACATGTAATTTTTTAAAGCTATTCGAGAGTATTTGGCATTATTTCTTCTCCTGTTTCGATATGAAAACATCTATAATTTCTATAAAATTGACATTTATAACACTTGATTTAGCAAATTAAGAACACATAAAACCTTCCGTAATTTTAAGGAGTTAATTTTAAATGCTACATCGTCTACGTTTAGGGCTAAACAAAATATAATGATCGGTCTTGATGAGTGTAAATTGTTCAACGTCCTTTTCGAGAATATTTTACTAATATGCACAGTCAGTCACATGCCGGCGTAGAGCTACATATCTTGTCCTATATTCTGTCATCAGGGCCATTGAGCAGTGATGTTAGGGATCTTGTTTATGAAAGCTCCTACTGCTACATGGGACCTCGGTTTATACGGTCTCATCCGAAGGGCCGGTCTCCACGTCCCACATTGGGACACGAACCCGCGATGTGAGGATTAAATTCTTACTTTGTGACTTTAGAGCAGTCGCTCTTACAACTATTCCACTATACCTTTCGAGGTCAGCAGTTTAAATTAATAAGGATAATGTTATCAAGAAAAAAATTAAAAAGCATATGGCTTTACTAATGATTTAATACTAACAGAGACAAATTCTTTGCAATCGTATTTTTTGTTCAATGACAAGGGAATTCTTCAGCTTAAAGCAGAATTTGATCAATTCAGAACAACGAATGAGATTAAATCAACTTGAGTCTTTACTTTCATATCTTCTGTAGGTTTATCTTCGGAAAAAAGTCCGACGGCAACATCATCCTGATGAGTGGGGTTCTAGAACTCATTCATCTTGTTGGTCATGCTAAGGAAAAATGCAGCGATTCATGATTTATTCCATAAACGGGGGCCTGAAAATTCTACAGTTGTTTTGTTGACCATATCTTAACTGTTTTACTTTCATTTACAATCATTTCCCACATTCACAAATTTTTAAATCGAAAAGGATTCTACAAGAAGAAAGTCATATTTTGTTTATGAAATAAAATCACAATATGTCTGCTTTGATACCGTCACTTCACGCAGCTTTTTGTATAAAATACGTATAGTTCTCATTTCTAAGCAAGATATAAAAAAAAATATTCAAGCTCAAGTCTATTTCACAATTCAAATCAGGAGCAAGGCAAATAATGGACCTCCAAAACATAAGAGGTGGGATCCGGTGACATGGAGCATTGGGTAACCCCTGCTGACCGGACACATTCGCCAAGTGTTCCTTGTCAAACCCGAAAAATACCAAAAAATGCGTCAATATTTCACTGCGTAAATAATGGCATAACATTAAGTAAATAACATATATTTCAGATACTACTTACCTCAGCTCTGTCAAGTTTTCTTTTAATTAAAAAAGTTTTGCAGCAAATGTCGATGCATATTTGTAGGGGAAGCCTTTAAATTGGATTATAATGGAATAAAGGACTAGATCCATATGTGATGGAGAATATTACTGGACTTAACCGCGTCGATTTCTTTGTTGGATATTAAAGTTTAAGAAATGACGGTTTCTTTTAGATGCATCTTATTCCGTAAAACGCTGCGGTTAAAAAAATTATGTTACCAATTAAAGATCCGTAGGTAAATGCTCAGTGTCTAGTTTTCTAGTTAATCTGATATTCCCGTTGTCTACATAAAGGTGCACTCAGTGATCGACTGTATGTATAATGCCAATTCTTTCTAGAATTCTTACAATTCTTCTTTAGAATTGCCAAATTACAATGCTCGTATAAAAACTTGTCCCCATTGTTAATTTGAAATCTATATATCCTAATATTCCTTTATTAAGTGAACTCTTTGGGGTTAAGATGATTCCTACCTTCTCCCCTCCCCCGTGCCAATGTAGCCATATTCACAAATTCAAAGTAAGCATTGAACTGTTCTAATGACTTTTTGTGGTTAATGTTGCTATAATCTAGAATCATTTTAATTTGTTGGAGTCAATATTTGTTGACAAAAAATTAATAAATAAATGGATCGCGGGAACGTTACTACTAGTGTAGCTTGAATGTACAAACTTTTGATAGTATTCTGTTTTACGAGATAAAAATAAGTAGAACTATGTCATCTTACATGTGCATGTAAGTCATATTACAAATAACAACACCACTCAAAATTTAATAAGCAAATGCTTACTTCACTTTAAAGGACACACCGAAACATTGTCAGGTTCTTTTTCATGTAAGAAAACTGAAGCAAAAAACTTTTTTTTAATTTTAAAAACTATGATAAAAAATAATTTATAATTCAATTTAATTCAAGCACATCATTTGATTGGATAAAGATTTATTTTATACCGTAATTTATAGCTTGCTTACGTCATAATTGTATTACTCCGCTCGTCGTTACCTTAAAATCTGCTCATTGGGAAAAGTCGCCCGCGTGGCGCAGTGGTTAGAGCGTCTGCTCTATAGTCGCGAAGTAAGGAGTCAATCCTTATGTCGCGGGTTCGAATCCCACTGTGGGACGTGGAGACCGGTTCTTCGGATAAGACCGTATAAACCGAGGCCCCGTGTCGCAGTAGGTGCTGGCACGAAAAAGATCCCTCACTGCTCAAAAGCCCTGAGTGCCGAGCATAGGACAAAATTTGTAGCCCTCCACCGGCAAGTGGTGGCGTCTCCATATGAGTGAAACATTCTCGAGAGGGACGTTAAACAATATACAATCAATCAATCATTGGGGAAAATTGTCTTATTTTCTACTTTGAAATACATCAATAAGAAATGAAGCTTATTTTAACTTAAGTTATATGATATAACAAAAATTTTGGCAGTTTACGTTTTTTATGAACCGCTTTGCGGTTATAAACCTTAATTTGCCCAAAGTTATATCGTATCGTATATCGTAAAACTGAAATGTTAATTAAAATACGCTTCATTTAATAGTATTAAAAATGTTTACGTACGTAACTGGCGTGAACCCTATTGCCCTAAGAGATGCACCGATTTGAAAGAAGCACAAAAGGGTACAGAAGATGAATCCTGAAGTGTAAAATTATATTTTTTTTTATTTCATGAACTTGTAAATGTATAATAATAATAATGATAATAATAATAATAATATAAATGGATTGATTGCTGATGATAGTTGCATTAATTTTTTTAGAGTTTTGTTTTCATTCATGATATTTTAACAAAAAAAATATACCTGATCTTTTCAGAGTTGCCATTTCTTCTTCGTGATAATTTTCTCAACATCTGACTCCAAGTGCTTTCTCGTAATTCTAAGGCAGAATTTCATATATTTTTTTTTAATTTACTAAATGCATAGTTATGGGTAAAAAGATGAAAACCGCGCCAAAAACCCTTACACAGCCATAGAAATACAAATGATTTGAGGATGAAAGACATTTGGAGAAAAAAAACGAAGTCCTTGTGTTTCTACTTGCAAATAGTAATGATTTAAGATATCAAGATAATTCTAATATTTTGAAAATTATATGGATTCCACAGAAAGTCATTGTTTTTTTTTGTTTTGTTTTTTTTACTTTTTATGCATAAGTGTATGATAATAACAGACAGTAATCTTTATTAAATCGATTTTAGATATTAAAAAAAAATGAAATTTCACTTTATATTGTTGAAACTGTTGAAAAAGAAGGGCACAATATAATAATGTAATCTAAATTTCTATTTTTAAAAATATTGTTTGCATATTGCTAATATATTCACATCATAACATGATATTTTGAAGCGATCTTCGTCTGCCCATGTTATAACTTAAATATTATTTGTACAGTGGTACTACATGTATATAAAAGCGTTATATTTATATGTGCATGAATATAGAAGCGTGTTATCTTTTACTGGATTTTCCAGATTTAGTTAATGTCAACCAAATTAATACTTACATGTACCTGATTTCTTCATCAGCAAGATTTTAAACAGATAAGTTCTACGTCTTTATTAAAAATCCCTTCAATTTAATATTTGGGTCATTGCCTTCGCAATTGAAGATGAACGGTGCAAGTTAAAAGACTTGTGAAATCCATATGAGTCAGATTTAAGATTGAATATAAGATAAAATTGAGAAAATACATAATCAGTGGTGTGAAAAAAACATACATGTATAAATCATATGCAAATGCCATTACATGAACAAAATTTGATATTTTGTGTAGTTTTGATTTTACAGCTCAGTAAAAAAATATGCACCATACTTATTTAAAAATAAACATTTCAAAGAAAATATAAATTTACGTAGCAGTAGAATAGAACTATGGTACTGATTAATAGCAATTCCATATTTCCTTTTATGGTTTATTTATACATGTAAGTTCGGTTCATTTTCGGATATCCTGCCATAGGCATTCGTTTAAGGTTTTATTTACACGCTAACAGCTGCATTTTTGGTCTATTATATAGTTCTCCATTGTATAAAATAAAACGTTGTCTGCTTAAAACTTAAGTATATTAATGCAGTTTTCTAAGAATGTATCATTCTTAAGTAACAGGACTCTCTTACTGTTCATGAATAACATTTACAAAATTCATTTCCCGAAGGCTTTGATCATTTGCCTAAAAAAGGAATATTTTACTGGATACTTTTATTTAAAGCTTACCGCGGATATTCATCTTCCAACTTAGAAAGAAAAAAACTGGACAACAAAATAGGTTCAGTTCTAACAATTAAAAAATATTGATTTTATTGTGCACAAAAATAATTATTTTGATATTGCCACTATTTTGGTAAGCATTCTTTTACTTTCTCTTTATAATTTACTTGAAAATATTAATTGAATTGCACATAGATTAATAGTTACATGTAAAAAAAAAAAAAAAAAGATAAATGAATGAATGAATGGCACCTGATAAGACCTCTGATGTTTTGGAGGTTCATGTTGGTACTGCTCCTATTTTGTATTGTCTAATGGACTTTTGAACTTAAATACTCTTCGTTATCTAAATAAATTTCATATTAAAAAAGCATATGGTCCTTCTGTACAACAAACAAATGTACACATATTGAAAATTGAATTGATTAAACTTTTATTTTGATCTTTTCCGACACTTTATTCTTTACACAATTTTATTGGGGTGTACTTGCTGACAGATATACAACCCCCAACCTTATTGAATTAACTTATGGCATGTAGTACTGTAGTAGTAGCGATATTCTAAAATCGCATGAAAAAAGTACTGAATCAGCGATATGATTTTAAGACCTATCAACAAATATCTAGAAATTCAGATTTTTTTCCGTGATAAAATCCAATCCATGTTGTATAACAAGACAAAACTGACTTAATTAATTTCTTCAAAATTTTCATTCAACCAGGTAAATAATATATTTATTGATTGATTGTATTCTGTTTAACGTCCCTCTCCAGAATATTTCACTGATATGGAGACGTCATCATTGCCGGTGAAGGGCTGCAAATTTAGGCCTATGCTCGGCTTAAAACGGCCTTTGAGCAGGGAGGGATCTTTATCGTGCAACACCTGCTGTAACACGGGGCCTCGGTTTAAACGGTCTCATCCGAAGGACCGCCCCATTTAGTCCATTTAGTCGCCTTTTACGACAAGCAAGGGGGTACTGAGGACCTATTCTAACCCGGATCCCCACGGGGCGGTAAATGATAGAAGAAATTAAAGGGACGGGATAACAACTACCATACCAAAACGATGAAGAGTATATAAAATAGACTAATGTCTTTCTTTTTATTTTTTTTAAAATTCATTTATGATTAAAATACACTCTAGATCTTGTTGAAGCATATTTTTTGTATGGATCTTTATTCTATTCTACACAATCCCATTAAGCATCATTGCACCATATATCATAAGAAAGTACTAGAAATACCAAGCAATTTGATTGTGGATTTGGTGAAGCCAGTAGATAGCAATGTCTAATCAAACATAAATATTCATCATAAGAGAAACAAATGATTTTTATTTGTTAACTGATTTATCAGAGCTGCACCTCTTTATATGGCGTCACTATGGAAGACTAAACATGTTCAATGATGACATTCACTTTGGAGGACGGGAGAGCCTTTGCTAAGGTGTACGTATCTTCTGACTTGTCAATTTCAATATGTCTAGCAAAGTTGTATACATCATTATTTGGCGTTAAATCGGTGTTATCAATCAAATGATTGTATGTCCCTTCGATGTTTGAGTATGGATCATCTCTGTATCTACTATTTTTCCGGATTCCTTGTAATTGAAACGGTGATTCGCCAACGCATTCGGCGATTTCGGAATGATTGTTTAATACATTTTGGAGTGTTAAATTGCTTCCATTCTGCAGGATAGTTTTTTTTTGGGAATATCTGCTAAATATGATGAAGATATAACTAAATCAGTACAGTTTGTGAGAAGAAATGTAAAATTTAAATGAAACTTACGTAAACTTATTACCGTATAAGCAGAATTTTAAGCGAGTATTACATTTTGGCATTATAAGCGACTGTGCCGAGTTCGCAAAAATTGAACATCGCTAAAAATTAATTGCGTTTTCTTTGTCATAGCATCTTAAGTGAGCATTTGTTATTCGCTAAAATTACATATCGCTAAAAATAAAATACCAGTATTTAAGTACAAATTGCTTTGCAATTTGCGACTCGCTAAAATTTCTTCTTAAACGGTATTCAGCAGTATTCTGCATTTTTCAAAATATTTCTTGGAAGATGTATTTTAAATATTGTATTAGAAAAGGTGCAAACATTCATATATATTTTCGCTTACGTTTTAATCGAACGCTTCCAACATTTCTTGTAAAAATTTGAAGCACAAACAAAGAAGTTAAGGGTACTTACCACAAACAAAATATGGATGCGCGGGTTGATATATATTTTTTGAATGATTTTGATTTGAAATGACATAAATAATAAATCCCTGAAATATAAAGAAATCGTAGGTTTTCCTTGGTGCTTATATATGAGATTTTGTTTTGCCTTCTATATAATTCCATACAAAATTTTGCACAATTTTTTAACCTTATGACAAAATCTTATATAATTGTCCCATTCTACTTGGTAAATATTATTCAGGTTGTCAATTTAAATATAAATCTATGAAAAATAATGCTTATTTCTGAAAAAAAAGTTTGTTTGTGTAATTTATACTTAAGCCAAGAAAATGTCCAATAACTCCAACGATGATTGAGATGACTTCATTTATTAATAATTGATTAAATTGTTTTATCATTATTAAGGTCTTCCGTCTTCACGGAAGACCTTATAGTTATTGTACTGTTTCTTATTATTATTATTATTATTATTTTTCTGACACGATTTCTCGAAAACTACTGGATAGATTTACATGAAATTTTCAGAAAAGATGTGTTGTGAGATTGTCTTGAAAGTTCCAAAAGAGTTTTTGGAAATTTCTCTCTGGTGCCAAGTTTCGGACCATTTTCCTGATTTTAAAATGACATTTTGTCTACGGATAATCTCAAGAACGGTGAAAGATATCAATGTGAAACTTTCAGAGATTATAGATGATAGTAAATACTATCCAGGACGTGACTTTTCGTTCGTCGTCATTACTTCCGGTTGCTACAGGAAGCCAATTTAAAATGTCCAATTTTTCAACTTTTTTTGTTTTTTAATACTTTTCATTTATTTTTGGTATGTTAATAGAAATTATTCTTATAATGCTTACTATATAATTTGTTTGGATATTGATAAATCTAAACTCTAGATATTAGGATTTGAAAATCTGAAGCGGGTCCAAAATGGCCGCTCTCTCTGTCAACTCCGACATTTCGCAATAGGGGTTTACGGAGGCAGCCGAGCGTTTGATTGAAGGAAAGTAATATAAGGACAAATGAAATGTAAAGGAATACTTGGATTGTCACGTCGTAGTTACGTTGCAATTCCATGTCAAACTAAGTTCATCTTAAACGTCTTCTATAATTGGTTTTGGCTAGTTCTCAAAGTAGAAAAAGAAAAGACTATATGTGCGAATGAAATTCGATACCTAATATCTTCTGATTTGCACCTCGGAAAAACAGATCTTAAATCATTGTTATGTTTCAGTTTTTCAAAAGAAAATATTAATGAATACAGTAAGTATAAAACTTAACCACTTTTTTCCCATGCACACTTGTGCCATATCAAACCAATAGAAAAGACAAAATAAGATAACCATTTTTTAAAGATCGCTTAATGGAGTTTATATTAACATTAAATTGTCTCAAAGATCTTATTCAAGTTATTGAGCACAAATGGTTTTCAATTCCTTGACCGTCATAAGCTGAGCCATATGTTTTTCGGCGAAACATTAAACCTCTTCATGAATGTTTAACTAATCGAGATAGTTCACTTTGGTGATAAACAGGAAATTTAAAAAAGTTAAAATTCATAGCCGTTTTACTGCTGTAGTGTTACTTGCTTACATACTATATGAAATTTGTAAAATTTGTTAAATGTACTTTCTAATCGTCGAATTTTAGAATATATGAACGTTTTTTTTTTATTTCATTGAAGCTATCACACCTATTAAATAAAACATTCCAATGAAAATGCGCGAAGATTAACTCGTGGCGTTTGGCGCAAAATTAAGAATCGTGAATAGCCTTTCATAATTCTAAGACAAAAGCACTGTTAAACAGAGGTATATACAATAAGATTAAAGCAGAGGTCCAAATAGAGTAATATTTATCGCGTTGGATTTTCACGCTGGCGACCTGGATTCAATCCTCGTTGTGTGCAATATTTTTTTTTACTTTTTCAGCTCGATTTAACGTTTTTCCGTAATCGGACGGAAGACCTCTCGTTGCTCGCAACGAGATCGTATCTAGTTATTATTATTATTATTATTATTATTATTATTTATAGAAGAAAAAGATTCGTTGTTTAAAATTCCATAATAATAAGAAAATGAATATGAATACAAATCATTTACTTTTTTGTGTCTTTGTGTTTTCTTTATCCGTGTCCTAAAAAAATATTATATACTGTTCAATTAAATCTGTATCCTGTTCAAAAGAAAGCAAAGAAAGAACTTGGGATTTTTTGTTTAGTTTATTCTATTTTGTTGCTTATGGTGTACCATAATATCGTTCTCTTCGTATAGCCGTTAAGAGTACCTGCCCACTTAACAATTTCCAAACTCTAAGTGAGTTCTAAGCATGCCGTAGAAGTGAGAAGATATGTTCTTCCTAAGAAAAATTGCCGTATTAAATGTGTGGTCGCAAGAAAAATGTCTTATTGGCCTGAATTTGTGGTGTGTGTTTCAGAAGTTTTATTCCCTGCACAGTTGCAAAATTGTTATTGATTGATTGTTTATTGGTTAACGTCCCTCTCGAGAATTTTTCACACATATGGAGACACCACCACTGACCGGTGGAGCTGCAACTTTTGTCCTTTACTCGGCACTCAGGGCCATTGAGCAGAGAGGGATCTTTTTCATGCCAGCACTTATTGCGACACTGGACCTCGGTTAATACGGTCTCATTCGAAGGACGGGTCTCCGCGTCCTGCACTGGGACTCAAAACCGCGACTTAAGAATAAACTCCTTACTTCGCGACTTTAGAGAGGAGACTTTAACCAGTGTGCCACGCGGGCAGCAGAAGAAATCTGAGAACTTTGACAGCAGTGAGTCTAAACTGTTTCTTACTAGTTCTTGTTATTTCTTTAAAGTTATTATTCGATTTCTTTAAAAAGTATTTTTGAACTAGATAATATACCAGATATAATCAGGTAGTCAACATCCACATGACTGTGTTATTAGTGATTAAGGAAATCTAGAACATAAGATAATGTAATATTTTAGGTGAGCATCCGTATACATGCATGTATGCGTTTCATGTTATAGGATACTGAGACATTAATGCTGCTTTAGGGGAAATTCTGCTTACAAAAACATCGACTTGGACTGTGTTGCAAGGGGAGTTATTGAAACTTTTTCTAACGACTGAGTGTGTGGATAGTTCGAACAAAGCGGTTACATTTTGGGACACACTTGTACAAAGTACAGGGCAAAGAAACATTGTCGGGTCCGTATATAAGATATTTTAGTCGGTGTATTGAAACATTTTTTTTCTGTTTGTGATTTCTTTGGTGTTTTTTATTTGTATGAGTGTTGAAGGTGTGTGTGTTGTGTATGTGCATGTGTACAGATAATTTTTCATTTTGTTATTTGTGCAATTCGTATATTCGTTTACACATATTCTTTGTTCTTATAATTTTGACAATTGACACATGACTGAGTTCAAAACATGACGTGTCTCTGATAACAGAGCACACTTTTGCTAAAACAACGCTAACATTACAATAATTATGAAATACAAATTTAAAGAAAAACGTCAGTGACTCTAATAAATCACAAAACTCATCAGGATACGGAAAAACAAATGAATGGATATCTTTCTAATTCAATATTGCATACGTTACATGTACTATACAGAAAGAATTCGCTTACGAACGAACATACAGACAAAAATGGCCAAAAAGACTTAACATTGTTACCATTTTTTCATTTGAAGGTTGACAAAGATAGCAGTGTCTATGTATACAAGAATCTATCAAAATATCATATCTAATTACCTGTAGTGATATTGGGAATCTTTTTACTATCGTCAATAGAAGAGCAGTTTTCTAATTTTGAGTGTCTCATATTACAATTATATGTTGTTATATTGTAAACACCCCACTTATTCTCACAACAACAGGCTTTGAAAATCCTGACACAATAATTGCGTCTTTTTCTAAAAATAAATAGTAAGAGATAAAAAATGCATTTTTCATTCATTCTCTCTAAAATTTGTATGCCTTCTTCGAAAATAATTGTGAAAAGATCTACAGGAATTTTTTTTCATCTTTTAACAATATGTTCTTTATTTTATCAGTTATATGAAGATAATAATTACTTTTATCCCAAATACTTGAACAGTAAACCGACATACGATCTGAAAAAAAAATGTAAAGATTATTTTAGATACCCAAAATTTTAGAAACGTGACCAAAACAATAAATCAAATTCTTTTTGTAAATATAAAATTCCTTACTACAATATTACCTTGAAAAAACAATGTGTTTAGATTGTTTCAAAAATAGTCAATATTTTTTATATTTTCTCCACAATTCTTATCTTTAATTGATACAGTGTACTCTGTCCTACACAGTGATTGTTTTGTGGTTTTATTTTCTACAATATATCTCTGAACCGTTTCCAGCTGAATGTCTTGAGAAGAACAAGGAGAAATGTTTTTTTTAATATCCGCTGCTTTGATGTAAATGTTTATATCTACAAAAAACCAGAAGGTAAATTCAATATTTTTTTAACATAGATTTATCAATTCCGAGGACAATACTCAAAAGCAGTATATTCTTACCTGTATATCGTTTGTTAACTGTTTCATTAGAAATCTCAAAACAAGTATCACTTAAGGTATCTTCATTGCTTTCATCAGTATGATTAATTATAGATACAGGGAGTATGATCCCTTTACACAACTTTCCGCTTAGTGTACTACCCTCCTACAATGTGTTTGCAGCACAAGCGCTTTGCTTCGGAGTCCATCCCCTACTAAGATAACAGACATACAGACAACTCAGATCAGACCCATCCAATCATGTAAACACCTGTAATGATAACACATGTATTCAGTTTATCACTTTATTATTGATACTTTTAGCACAAAAACACACATTTGTTACAATCAACGTAATTGGAGATAAAAAGGCCGCAATTTTTTGTGGGGGACGGGGGATACCTACAAATGTACCAAAATAACAATGGGCACATAGGGGGCCGAGTGTAAGCACAAGTGCCCGATCCGAACGGTCACCACGTTCTGGACCAGTGAATGCGGGACTGCCCTTCTCCCTGTCTCCAGCGCCACCTGGTGTACCCACTTACTTTACCAGACTGTGGCCTCCCCCCGCTTGTGCGAGGTGGAGGTGGAACCAGCCATGACAGGCCATGAACCACGGATGTTACCATATAATGTTACTTTAGACAACTTATGTGCTACATGTACTTATGTATCACATACCAAAACGCCCCCCTGCTTTGAGGCAGGGTGGGGAGACAACCAGGTTATGGGGCCACTTGATCCCAACATACACAAAAGTATCCCCCAGTCCCCGTACCCCCATCCCGGAATTGCGACAATAAAGGGTTAAAGGATAAGTTCCCAAATATGATTTTCCCCATTTATAATTAACCAGGCTTCCCCTGTTATGAAAGTGTTCATGGTAGTTAATTTACACTACATGCGCTAGAAAGTCTAATGAACTGGTGTAAGCGTGTAATTAGTCCTTGATGGTCAAAGGCTCTGCGCTTCTCACACTTTCCTACACTGATGGGTGCATGGTATCCCCATGGGTCCACATTCCAGTGTCCTGCAAGATAAAACAAAACACAGCAGAAAGGAAAACTCTTAAATTATGATAAGCAATGACCTTTCAACTATTAATTACAGGGGTGGGTGGGCTGGGAAAAAAGCGTCTGGTTTCAACAATTTGCTGGTTCGAAAAGGGGGATAACTTCCGGTGCACATTTATGATTAACTCGTACGCAGTTTGACTCGTAATACATCTTTGTATATTCCTGAAGTAATACCTTGTGTACACTTCGGCCCAACTTCCAAACATTAAAAACCCTGTCCTAAATTAATAATTTACTATTTGATATAAAATCAAATAATCTTGATTAATTATAGATACAGGGAGTATGATCCCTTTACACAACTTTCCGCTTAGTGTACTACCCTCCTACAATGTGTTTGCAGCACAAGCGCTTTGCTTCGGAGTCCATCCCCTACTAAGATAACAGACATACAGACAACTCAGATCAGACCCATCCAATCATGTAAACACCTGTAATGATAACACATGTATTCAGTTTATCACTTTATTATTGATACTTTTAGCACAAAAACACACATTTGTTACAATCAACGTAATTGGAGATAAAAAGGCCGCAATTTTTTGTGGGGGACGGGGGATACCTACAAATGTACCAAAATAACAATGGGCACATAGGGGGCCGAGTGTAAGCACAAGTGCCCGATCCGAACGGTCACCACGTTCTGGACCAGTGAATGCGGGACTGCCCTTCTCCCTGTCTCCAGCGCCACCTGGTGTACCCACTTACTTTACCAGACTGTGGCCTCCCCCCGCTTGTGCGAGGTGGAGGTGGAACCAGCCATGACAGGCCATGAACCACGGATGTTACCATATAATGTTACTTTAGACAACTTATGTGCTACATGTACTTATGTATCACATACCAAAACGCCCCCCTGCTTTGAGGCAGGGTGGGGAGACACCAGGTTATGGGGCCACTTGATCCCAACATACACAAAAGTATCCCCCAGTCCCCGCCACAGGACATAGACACTATGTCCCCCCACAAAAATTAAGTACTTGAAATAAAACATTGAGTTAATTTGGAGGATATACATTGGTTCTCTTGTTTAAAAACGTGTAGAGCAGACTGCAGGTTATTAAGGTAAACCTCAAGACCAGTTTTTGACAAATGGGTACCGTCATGCCTGAACAATTGTATTTCCGAGATTTTAATGGTTGATTCATTGTTTATGTAACAGCCATTTACTTCAGTAGTTATAAACTTTTTGATAGACTTGTTAACTTTGAGTCGTTTCTTGTTATTTTTGCACCTGCTGTTGGAGGGGCACAATGCCAGTACAGCCTAGGTAACATTTAGGAAAAGATTAAAGTGGAACTTGGAAGAAGTATGTTATAGCGATACAGGCTGCACTGTATTTGATGAATCAGTTTGATGCTTGTTAAATCTGGTGTTGTTAAATCATTAGATCCAAGGTGTATCAATAGAAATTTGGGTGTAGAATACTGAAGTAAATAATCAGAAACTGCCTTGTCTAACTGATACCAATGCATACCCCTATGCCCTAACAAGTAATTGTGGCAGGTAAATTAAGGTTACTTCCCCCTGATTGGTAGGTTGCAGCATGATGGCCTGCCCAGAATGGAATTGATGATCCCATTATCCAAATGGGTGGGGTACCTGAAAAATCTTTGGTAGAGTTAGTAGGTGCTACAATAACAAGGGGACAGCTTTACTGTCTCCTAATGTAAGTTAAATATGAAGTTGATCGCCACCTTCCTTTTGCTTTTATTTCAGTGTCTGAGGGCCTTGTTTGGCAAGCTCGGTTGCCATGCCGATTCTGAAACTATGTGACCTAAAGTGCCCGGTGACCCCAATGAATTGTAATGCTTTTTGTAAAATGACTTGAAACGATACTTTGTAAGTGGCTTAGAATTTAGATGTGTAAGAAGCTTGTCATTTCTTTGTAAGCCCTCCCTTAAAAGCAAAAAAAAAAATTATTTAAGATTGTGATTGGGCTGTTTTTTTTTTTTTTGTTTTTTTTGTGTGTGTGTGTGTGTGTGTGTGTGTGTGCGTGTCCTGAAAGCCATGTATTTTGTGCATGTATGAGATTGCATTTAGGTACAGTGATACTGTTCTGTATGACATATTATTAAGTGAGAGGGAACCAATAAAATTCACGAGCTGTTGCACTGGTGCTGGCCAAATAATTTGGAAATTAAATTCTGAAAGGAAGTTTTGAAATTTGTTCAGCGCTGTTGAATATGCTCGATGTGTTAATGGTGCTATTGAGCATTGTAATAATCGATCTGCTTCAAGCATTATATTTCCCAGATATGACTTGGTAGTGGGGTGGGCCCTAAGTCTGCCTGCGGTGCCAGTCGCCTGAATCTGCCCCACTGAAATCGAGATAAGGAGTCTACAATGGTTTTGTTTTGTGGGAAAATATAAGGCCAATATTTGACTTTAGGCATATAAACACAAGCTTGCGAACAAGATTCATGACCCTATCAGATTTAGATGTGTTGTTGATGATGTGGACAACTGACATGTTGTCAATATGGAAGACAAGTCTAGAATTGGCAAGGTGGCTCTGCCATAATATGATAGGGACTACGATGGGGAAAAGTTCCAGGAAAGTCATGTCCCTAGTAATAATTAGTTCAACCCAAAGGCTTGGCCAGACCCCATAATCCCATTTCCCCCTAAACATTTGCTAAAGTAGATACGAAACCCTCCAATAGTTCCCCCTGAGCTATCTGTGAAAAGTTGAATTATGAATCCAGGGCTGGGTAAATATAACCGATATACCATTGTAAGATTGCAAAAAAGTTTTCCATACTGTGAGGTCAGCTTTTATGTTCTTTGTTACCCTTCTTTGTGAAATGGTTGGTGAAGAAAAAAGGGGGGGGGGGCGCAACTCGTTTTAATGCTAATTCTTTTTGAATTTTACTTTCAGCTATTACTGTATTAGCCTTGAGGCTAGGGAGGTTAGAAAAAATGTGGGTTGTCCTGAGGCCCAAATATTAAAGATTAAAACCATACTTAAACCCTGGAATATGAATTCACAATCAGAGTATCCAACTAAATGTTTACATAAATTTTGTACAAATGTAACTTGATTAGTGTTGTACCCAAAGAATATATTGAACCATTACTTTGAACACCTGATACTTGGGTGGTTAGCTTCGCACTTGCTGCATGCATGTCTGTACTTGCACTTAGGGAAGAAAGGGCAACTTACTCCCTTGTTAAAATGATTACAATAAAATGCCAAAGTACGGTTTGGATTGCTTGGGTAAGAACTTTGACTTTGAGAAGAGGTTTGATTATACGTTTGAATAGTTTCGTCCTTGTTAGATATGTACAAAAGCCAAAATTCCTGATTAATTTGACCCCATGACAACTGGGGCTGGTTGGCCATTTTTAAACGAAATTGCTCGTCATATTTAAACCAATTATTTGACCTAGTAGCAGCGATTCTGATATCTCTGAGATACTTGAGTAGTTCTTGAGCCCGTGTTGGAAATTTCTCCAACATTATGCTTGTAAATATAATAAAAGCCGATGTCCACTTATCGATTGTGAGAATGGTATTTGTTTTTGGTTTCACAATGCATAGCCGCCCTTCTTTAATTTGTATGTCCCCTTGTGATTCATAATCTTGTAATTCACAAGCTGTTTTAGTAAGCAGCGATAGATCTATAAATTTGCACTCCCATATTTGTTTTTTAATTTTCTGAGGGACGTGTGAACCAACGGAATCATAACAACTGATATCTTGTAGTGGTTGACTTGAAAAATTTGAATTTGACTCACCGCTTCCACTGGGGATTCTAGGGATGCTTTGTTCTATTTGTGGTGTCAACGTCGGTTGTATAGTATCGGACGGCAGAGGAAGTGCAGGAATTCCATCTGCGCCTGTTGCCTCGGCGGTGGCCCGGCGTGTTGGCGAGAGATTTGTCCTGGGCCTAGTGCTTTGCCTGCACCGGTGCCCTCTGCCTCTCGATGGGGTTCCTATAGTCTCCCTCTGCTTCCTGGACGCTCTTTTGGTCACTGACGTTCTAACTGGTGGCATAATTTCGGTTCTGTGGACGTGATGGCCTTTGATTACTTAGTGTAGAAAAAAGCGTCTGGTTTCAACAATTTGCTGGTTCGAAAAGGGGGATAACTTCCGGTGCACATTTATGATTAACTCGTACGCAGTTTGACTCGTAATACATCTTTGTATATTCCTGAAGTAATACCTTGTGTACACTTCGGCCCAACTTCCAAACATTAAAAACCCTGTCCTAAATTAATAATTTACTATTTGATATAAAATCAAATAATCTTGAATAAATGAAAAACAACTGAAATAAAAATTATTTTTATTTATTTTACAAAGAAAAGAAGTTACAAGGGTTGTCCCAAAAGTCGTAAACAAAAAAAAATGTTTAATTTATCTTCGCTAATTTGAAATTAAATTTCTTCTCTTATCATAGCACAGAGAACCATTTAATGATCAAGCATTTCAAGTTTCATGAAGATATCACATTTAATAAAAAAAAATTGTGGGGAAATAAGGAAAGCATATAAGTGTACATCGGCAAGCGTAATTTAAGTATTTTATAACGTCCCGATCTCTATTCCTGCTACACACGCGTCTGTTAACATCCCAATAATTTTTTTAAAAGTCAAAAACCACTCTTGAAGAAGGGACTTATTTAAATTCACTACTGTCCTTTTCTTTTACTTTTTTTAGAAGATTCAAAACCAGTTGATATTTAGCCGAAAGATCACCTAATATTGTATGCACCAGAGAATGCATATTTTTGACGTCTTTCGTGGCACAAATCGTTTCCCACAGCGTGCATTAAACAAACAGTACTTTATTTCTTACACGTTGTTACAGTAACTATTTTCGGAAAACTATCATTGGATCTCATACCATTTAAAAATAACTTCTCTGTTAGAATCAAGTGTGAAATGTCACTTATGATTTATTATCTATATAGATGAAGTAGAAGAGCAAGAAATAAAAGCCACCCCAATTAAAAATTAAAAAAGGCAAACATTCAATCAAGGGGGGTAAAAATCAAAGTCAAGTACCAGTTTGGAAGGTTCACTTTTTAAAATTAAATTGTAAATCTTGGTTTCATTTTTTTACAGCGGAAATTTAGCTTTTCTAATTATTGATGCTTTTTATACCCGCACTTTCTAAAGAAAGTTCGGGTATATTGTTGTTACTCATGTCCGTCTGTCCGTCCGTCCGTCTGTCACACTTTTCTTCCCTGAACTCCTCTTACATTTTACACAGTAGCTTAATCATCTTTTGGGAGATGGTTGGTGGTGTCATGTAGATGTGCAGTAAGGTTTCGGAATTTTGATTTTGCCCCGGGGGGTCAAATGGGGGTAGAACAATGACATTTTTTATGCAAAAAGTCCCGTCTTCCCAGAACTCCTTTTACATTTTACTCTGCAGCCTAATCACCTTTTGGGGGATGATTGGAGGTGTCATTTAGATGTGCAGTAAGGTTTCGGAATTTTGATTTTGCCCCGGGGGGTCAAATGGGGGTCGAAAAATGACATTTTTTATGCAAAAAGTCCCGTCTTCCCTGAACTCCTTCTACATTTTACTCAGCAGCCTAATCACCTTTTGAGGGATGATTGGTGGTGTCATGTAGATGTGCAGTAAGGTTTCGGAATTCTGATTTTGCCCCAGGGGGTCAAATGGGGGTCGAAAAATGATGTTTTTTATGCAAAAAGCCCCGTCTTCACTGATCTCCTTCTACATTTTACACAGTAGCCTAATCATCTTTTGGGAGATCTTTGGAGGTGTCATGTAGATTCGCAGTTAGGTTTTGGAATTCTGATTTTGCCCCGGGGGGTCACATGGGGGTCGAAAAATGATGTTTTTATGCAAGAAGCCCCGTCTTCCCTGATCTCCTCTTACATTTTGCTCAGCAGCCTAATCACCTTTTGGGAGATGGTTGGTGGGGTCAGGTAGATGTGCAGTAAGGTTTCGGAATTTAGATTTTGCCCCGGGGGTCAAATGGGGGTCGAAAAATGATGTTTTTTATGCAAAAAGCCCCGTCTTCCCTGAACTCCTCTTACATTTTACTCTGCAGCCTAATCATCTTTTGGGAGATGGTTGGTCGGGTCATGTAGATGTGCAGTAAGGTTTCGGAATTTTGATTTTGCCCCGGGGGGTCAAATGGGGGTCGAAAAATGACGTTTTTTATGCAAAAAGCCCCATCTTCCCTGAACTCCTCTTACATTTTACTCTGCAGCCTAATCACCTTTAGGGAGATGGTTGGTGGTGTCATGTAGATTTGCAGTTAGGTTTTGGAATTCTGATTTTGCCCCGGGGGGTCAAATGGGGGTCGAAAAATGATGTTTTTATGCAAGAAGCCCCGTCTTCCCTGATCTCCTCTTACATTTTGCTCAGCAGCCTAATCACCTTTTGGGAGATGGTTGGTGGGGTCATGTAGATGTGCAGTAAGGTTTTGGAATTTTGATTTTGCCCCGGGGGGTCAAATGGGGGTCGAAAAATGGCGTTTTTTATGCAAAAAGCCCCGTCTTCCCTGAACTCCTCTTACATTTTACTCTGCAGCCTAATCATCTTTTGGGAGATGGTTGGTCGGGTCATGTAGATGTGCAGTAAGGTTTCGGAATTTTGATTTTGCCCCGGGGGGTCAAATGGGGGTTGAAAAATGACGTTTTTTATGCAAAAAGCCCCATCTTCCCTGAACTCCTCTTACATTTTACTCAGCAGCCTAATCACCTTTAGGGAGATGGTTGGTGGTGTCATGTAGATTTGCAGTTAGGTTTTGGAATTCTGATTTTGCCCCGGGGGGTCAAATGGGGGTCGAAAAATGATGTTTTTATGCAAGAAGCCCCGTCTTCCCTGATCTCCTCTTACATTTTGCTCAGCAGCCTAATCACCTTTTGGGAGATGGTTGGTGGGGTCATGTAGATGTGCAGTAAGGTTTTGGAATTTTGATTTTGCCCCGGGGGGTCAAATGGGGGTCGAAAAATGGCGTTTTTTATGCAAAAAGCCCCGTCTTCCCTGAACTCCTCTTACATTTTACTCAGCAGCCTAATCATTTTTTGTACAAAAAGTCCTGTCTTTCCTGAAGTCCTCCTTAATGCTACTCAGAAGCCTAATCATCTTTTAGGAGAGTTAAATATTTTGAAAATTATGTAAAACATCAATGTTAAAGGGTAAAAAAGCATCACATGCTGGGAAAAACCTTGAATTTTTATGAGTAATTAATGTACATGTCAAATGTGAGAGTCATATCTCATCTCAATCAAAAGTTATAAGCAAATGCAACATTTTTGAAAAGTAGGTTAGGCTTCAAGGTCAAGGTCACAGAGTAAAAGTCATGATTCATTTGGAAAGGTCTTATCACAGGTAATAATATACATGCATTATAATATGAATGCCCTAACTTTTCTCTTTCAAAATGATGAATTTATAACAATTTAATTTTTTTACAAGTAGGTCAAACTTCTAGGTCATATGTAAAAAAAAAACATGCCATTCTCACAGGTAAATACTAGTACATAAGTTTAATATGAATGCCTTGTCTCTTCTCATTCAGTAGATATGACCGTGATGACCAAGGGTAATTTTATTCAGACAGAAGGACAGTCTGACATACAAATGTACATATTTCTATATGAATTACATGGGTAAAATTGGTCCAGTGGTTCTAGAGAATTTAAAAATGTAAAACGTTTTCAGACAAACAGATGGACGACACATCACAACAGACGTTATATGATAAGGAAACCAGAAAAACTCAAATGAGTGTTTTGAAAGGGTTACAATATGGTTGCAGTATTTGAAAAGCTGTTTTTTTTTATGCAGAGATATGCATGACCAACATATTCATGTTTTATATTTTCTTTAGTAATTTGTTTGTTCGTTGTGAATACATCTCTCTTGGGAATTTTTCCCTCATATGGAGACACCACCAAATAATAATGAAGACAAGATGTGTTTGTGAAACACTGATGTCCCTGTATGGAAGCCTATGGCGAAGGTTGAAGTTTCTCAAATATATGTCAAACTCAAAGGTCAAGGTCAAAGGGTTCAAATTGTTGGTATCAGAAAAAAGTCTTGTCACAAGGAATGGGCATGTGAAATAAGTAATCCCTAGTACTTCCTGTTCAAAAGTTAATTGCCAAGGTTAATTTTTTAAGTGTTTCAAACTCTAGGGTCAAGGTCAAACATATTTATACCTGTTGACAGTTCACAATGAATACACATGTTAAGCATGAAAGCCCTAGCACCTACTGATCAAAATTTAGGCAAAGTTTAAAGTTGGGTATTTTTCTTGTAAAAATGTGTATCATAAGTCAAGCGATCAGAGGTAAAAATTAATGGTACCCAAATAAAAGGTCTTAATTGTCACAAGAAATAAACCTATAAAATGTGGAAGCCACTTGTATAGCCAATCCCACTTAAATCTTATGGGCAAGGTTATAATTTCTGCAGACAAATAGACAGACATAATATAAACACAAGAAACAAAATATGTACATAATTAGTCAAATGGAAAAAAATATACTATTTAATTGGAATCACAAAATAGATTGTTATTTCAGGGACAGGGAGTGGGTAGGGAGATTGGAACCCCCCCCCCCCCCCTGGAATTTGCTTTGTTATTTAAACAAGACTATATACTGAAGCAAATAAAAAATGACTTTGGACATCCTCCCCCTAACTTAGAAAACATTGACCCCACTATCATTGTTTTTATTTTGATTATTTGTTTTCAGTTTATGAGTTTTTTTTTCTCCTGCTTGTCAGGAAATTCTGGGCATGAATTTTTTGATTGAGATGTGAACCCCCCTACCTACTTCTGGATCCGCACCAGTATTGGCAGTAACTGAATGTCACATCGACAACGGGAGATAACTTCACAATATGAAATTCGTCTAGTGTGGCATGCGGTGATCTTGGCCCTTTTTGAACTTTAACCTAATCGTTTCGGTTTATTTTACCACCCACTATACTTAAACTTGTACTTACCGACCTCCATAGGTCTTGTCAACTTCATGAAATATAAATCCAATTATAACACAAAATGAATTAATCCAATGCACACCACACTGCAGCATGTTCTAATGCTATTCCATTCGGAAAACCTTCGTGCCGTCGATTCCGTCACCTTATCAGATGAAGTGGGAATCGGCCGAGGTGTACCGAATGGAGTTTTATCTAAAAATATGTTTATGGGTGACGCAACGCAACGTGATGTGATGTAGAATTTACATGTCAAGAACAAATTTTAAATTAATTCAAAACAAACAATGTTTTAACAAAACTGTTCCGTCTAGCCTATTCCAAAAAGTATGTACTGTGTGATTGTAGTGTCAAGGGGGGGATTAATAAATTTAAAAAGGTCCTATTATGAGCAAAACATTTATCAAAATCTAATTTACATCATTAATAGAATTCAAACTGGTATATAATGAATTAAGCATGTAAAATAAATATAAGAGGTTCTGAGTTATAGGTCACAGGGAGAATTTCATACTCAATTTGATGAATACATGTAAATTACAGGCACGTAGCAACCGGGGGGGGGGGGGCTGCCCCCCTTTTTTCCCAACATTACCTGTACTATAAGAAAATGTCCATTGAAAAGATGGTTGCCCCCCCCCCACTTTTTACCACAGTATATACATAGCAAGGAAATATGGGAAAAAAATTGGAAGTGAAAGTAATTTTGCCTTGAAAAAAGGTGGCCACTCCCCCCCCCCCCCCCCATTTCATTTCATTTTTTTTTTTTTTTGCTTGTTAATTTTTTTAGGTAAGTAAAAAAAAATTTTCTCAGGTTGACCCCCCCCCCCACTTTCAAAAATGATGCTACGTGCCTGAATTATACGAGGGTTGTCCGTAAAGTTCGTGGACAAGCCAAAAATTTAATTAAAGTTGTGTCATTGATATTTATTATTGGTATGTTTCTAATCCTTTACCTAATGTGAATTGAATAATGTAAAAATTTATTCAATTTCAAATGTTTAATTACAATTATGTCTTCATAATTAGACTTAGAATTGAGACCCGGAGCACCGCAAAATTTTAATTAAAAAAAAATATTTATCACTTTTTGAATTTCATTTGTATTTTACAAAATTCTGGGGAAATCCGAAAGAATTTTACATTATGAGGCTGAGAGAAGTTATCATGTAAAACCTGCAAAATTTGAACGTTCAAAGTTTCAAAATGGCAGAGCAATCGGCGTTAGAACATATTAAGACAGGATCGGAATCGTTCAAAAAAGAGACGTTTTCGGAATAGGTGGAGCAGTGAACAGTGATAAAATTCTGCGTTGACATCGGAAAGACACCTACAGAGACCAATTCATTCTGTAAACAATCGGGAAAACATAGTAAAAGAAGTCGCTCACTAGTATTTAAGTGGCATATAATATTTTCGGACGGAATGAACGGTTTACAGGATGACATGCGTGGAGGAAAACCATTATTCCGAGATTGCAGTGCTGTAAAATATGAATTTCTTAACGTAATCATGCCGTACTTCCGTAAATGAAAGTCTTTACATAGACAGTGAATGGATGCTTGCAGGATATGAGACAGGCATTGTTAAATATTATTTTAAGAATTAAACTTGAATGTTTTGTGCATATTTTTTATGACTGGTCAATATGTCATAAGAAATGTATTGAGTTACACGCTGACTATGTTGAGAAAAGTCACTAGTGCTCGTATTTAGCTTTTGATGTTGGTAACGTCAAGAATTTTTGTTTTAGTGCTCCGGGTATGAGTGTGTGTCTTTTTTGTTTCTGATAGAAATATAACTATTTGTGCTTTGTTTTTGTTGAAAACTTGCATATTTATAAAATAAAACATGAATTTAATGAAAATAATAGTTTTAAATATTTTGTCAATGTTTGTCAGTAATTATCAGTGTTGTCCACGAACTTTACGGACAACCCTCGTATAGAATTATTTTGACTTTTTCCTTGGTAAGCCGCCCGTAGGATTGTGTATATAGAGGCAAACACCTTAGTGCGGGTATTACTGTCTCATGACAGCATCTAGTTTCATATATTGTTTAAAATACAGATGGATTTATGAAGTCTGGAGATTTACAAATGTAATCTTAACAGAATTGTAGGGATTTATTTAATTTTACTAATTTTATGCTCTTCTACATTGTATAGCTAATTTAATATACGTCTTATATATCTTAATAGCATTTCACACAAAAATTAATTAAAAATCTTATTTCATATAAAAGATATCAAAATTTCAAATTTTTTGGTGGGTTTGATTGACACATCCTTGCTCTTTCACAAATTAACTATATTCTTAATCCTTAGGAAAAGTGGCAATCTCGTTGTGTATAAATGAAAAATATTAAAACTATCGATATGTTCGAAAAGAAAACAAACACACAATATATTGTCAGTCCTTGCAGCTGTGGTAAGCAGACTGTTACGATTGAACGCACCCGGTGAATTGTAAACATCGACAATAGCAGAACTCGTGCCATGTTTACAAAAACTGTGTACATAACACGCGTGTGCTCCATTTGCTTATTTCTGTAAGCAACTCTTAGTTCGGAATGACGATACTTGTGAAGGAAATTTGCTTTCTAACATTTAGCAAGTAGAATATTTGGTTGTAGCCTTAACATACCCACGTGTTCATTTCGTTTTAAAATTATGATATCTATTATAGCCAATAAATTCCTGTAAACTCTAGCATTACAAACTGAAGTACTGATTATTGAATGTATGTTTGTTGTCTAAAAATATTAATTATGGACATGATATACGGTAAAAATATAGAACAGGAAACATATAGATGCATGTATCTGTTTTTGAAATTGTGTTGTCGCCATTGAAGGGGTGAGAGTGCCAATTCTTCCTGCTTGACATTTAACATAAATTTGTTAATTCAGATTAAGAAATAACAGAATTTTTTTTCTATAAAAATGCGGCTATAATTAAAATTTAAAATTGAATATATAATCTTGGATTTATGAATTTTCAATACATTTTAAACTATATCATAATTACAAAATTATCTGCTTTACAAATTGACAATTTATTTCCAAAGATATTCAAACAGAAAACAGTATGATTTGAAATGTGTACGGTTGTCTCCCAATAAAATTTTCTAACGAAACATCTAATTTTATATGGAATCACAAGGAATACATACAAAGACTCAATTTTCATCATTATTATTTTTTTGAATTTAATTTGCTTTCAATGCCACGATGAATAGTTGTTACTTTTTTTTATCTTTTTTTATAGTTAAATAGTAAGTACACGATCAATGAAAACATGCTTAGAGAGAGAGAGAGAGAGAGAGAGAGAGAGAGAGAGAGAGAGAGAGCATATTATACATGTATAAAGCATGCACAAACTATCAATGCTTTGGAATATATATAAATTTTGTTTAATTTACTGTAAATTATGTAAGTGTTAATTTAAGATTAATCCTTAAATCTTAAAGTATGATTTTTAATATTTAGGAATTTACACCGTTTGTGATGTCATAGGTTTTAGCAAAACTTGTAAATAATTAAATCCATACCCAAAAGAAATTCATTTTCGAAGAGTGCCTTTCATTAGGTGTAATATACAATTATAATTAATTTTTTTTATTTTCCTTATTTGAAAAATTATTCAATCTTATCTTTCAAAAATATTGAGGGAAATACTCTAAACAAACTTTTATTCGAGACGACTTTTTTTGCGATTTACTGCAGATAAACTAGTTCGCGACGATTAATTTTCGAGATTAAACCTATTTTGGAGCTGTTGTTAAAAGGCACATAGACTTTTAGGACTGGTTCGCGGCGAGAAATATTCGCGATGAGGGAGCTCACGCAAAGTTCGCGAAAATTTCTCACACGCGAATTAAAGTTGGTTTGTAGTAGTTTCTTCTCGTGTACATTTATCTTCATTCTGTATTTTCTTTATTGTAGCTGTGATGTAAAATGTTCTTGCTGTTTTTCACAATTCAAGCACATTAATGCGAAACAATTTTCTAGAGCTGAGCAACAGAATTTTGTATTTGAATCCGATTTTACATCATTTTTACAACAATTTTTACTACATATTGAAATATTTTATTGGAGATAAGTTAGTTTTAACTATATTATTTGAAAATAAAAGGAATTTGCTTTACTTGACATAAAACTATGAGTATGAATATATCTTAAATTGTTTGAAAATTAGCATTTAATGTGATATATCTATTTATATATTATTTAAAAGTCCAATTTCTAGTAAAAAATATTTTAACAAGAACAACATAATTCGACGCTGTGGAAAATAAAGGTCGTATGTGGAAGTTTGTACTGTAAAGAAGGCGGTAATAATGTTTTTAAAGAATGTATTACATGACTGTGGAAATAAAGTTTAAGGGGGGAGGGGGGCGTCTGGGTTTTATTGTGTGAAAACAATAGATAAACTGTTAATTTTTATACCATATATAACTTACTTTAACTTCAACGTACATGCGAAGTTTGAAGGAAATCTACCGTCCAGGTATTTTTAAGGAACCGGCTCCAAATACAGATACATTTACTATAGGATTATAAAGGAAAGTGAGACTTTTTAGCACTTTAAAGCATATTAGCATATTATACAAAAACTACAATATACTTTTTGTTCAAATTATAAAATATGATGAGAAATACTATATTGTACATTGTATGTAAGAAACACAAAATTCTACCGTCTTGTTACAAGAGGGGGCATCTCAATTACACAAAATTAACGAATTTTCCTGTTTCTATAGAGTACTACAAAATATAACGGGCACAAGAGATTTATATGAAAACATAATAAAAATATAGGAGATATTCTAAGATTCCTATATTCTAAATTTCATATGTTTATTACTTTTTCTTTTATAAATTTTTTTATCATCCATTTCTAAAGAGCTTTAGTTTATCACAACGTCATCTTTACACAATTTTATTTAGGTGTACCCGAGGATAGATATTCAATCGCCCAAACCTTATTGAATTGGGTTATGACATGTAGTATTGGAGTTTTATGAAGAGGCTTACTTTTAAATTCGACAGCTGACTTTAACATTTTTGTAATTAGAGTTTGTCTATGTTTAAATTGCAGAAGTCAGTCATCGATTGTTAAAGTAAGTCTATTCATAAAACTCCATTAGTAATATTCTAAAATGACGCGTGAAAGTGTATTGCATCAACAATATGATTTTAAGACCTATCAAACAATGTCTAGAGATTCAGAGTTTCTTTTCGTGATAAAATCCAAACCATATTGTGTAACAAGACGAAACCGACTTCATTAATTTCTTCACAATTTTTATATAACCAGGTAATTATTAATGATAGATAAAATCAAAGTGACAGGAAAACAACTGTCATAGTCAATGCGATAAAGAGTAAAATTAAATTAAATACACTCATGTCTTTAGTTTCCTTAATAGCTTTTATCCTTTTTTAAGTGATGTTTTAAAATAAACTTTTGTTAGTGTATAATTTTTCATGTACGGATCTTTATTCTATTCTACACAATCCAATTAAGACAATCATTGCACTATATATTATTAGAGAGTACTTGCAATACCGAGCAATCTGATTGTGAATTATGTGAAGCCAGTAGGTCTCAATGTCTAATCGAACATAAATATTCTTCAGAAGAGATACAAATGATTTTTATTTGTTAACTGATTTATCAGAGCTGCATCTCGTTATATGGCGTGACTGTGGAAGTATAAAGAAGTTCAATGGTGGCATTCATTTTGGGTTGATGGGAGAGCCTTTGCTACGGTGTGCATATCTTCTGCCTGGTCAACCTCTGTTTGTCTCGCAAAGTCGATCACCTCGTTATAAGGCGTTAAATAGTTGTTATCATTTTGATGATTATTTGTTTCTTCGATCTTTGAATATGGATCATCCCTGCATCCACCACTTTTTCGGATTTCTTGTAACTGAAACGGCGATTCGCCAACGAATACTGCACTTTCTGGATGCTTGTACAATTCACTTTGGAGTGCTAAATTACTCCCATTTTGCAGGATAGACGTATTGCGATGCCTGCTAATTATGATTAAGAAACTACGTATTAAGTACAGTAACTCTTCGGTAAGAAAAAAATGTAAAATTTAAATAAGACTTACGTTAAATGCATTACTTTTAGGTTAATTAATAGATGGAAAGCAATACTGCAATTTTAAAAACATCTCTTGTAAGATGTATATTCAGAATTTTTTGATAAGGTAAGCATAAACTTAAATTATAATAAATGTCTTCACTTGCGTTTTAATCGATCGTTTCCAACATTTCTTGAAAATTAATGAAGCACACACTGTAGAGGTTAAGCCAAGAAAATATCCAATAACTCCAGCGATGATTGAGATATCTTCAAGTATAAAATAATTGATTATAATTATTATTATAATTATTATTATTATTTAATAAAAAATATAATGGGAATTATTTAGGTCACCTGAGTAAACTCAGGTGACCTATTGCTATCTGTTTTCCTCCTTCGTTCGTCGTTCGTAAACTTTTGAACATTTAAGCTTCTTCTATGGAACCATTGAACCAATTTCAAACAAATTTGGTGTACAGCATCTATTGGTAAAAGGGGAAGAAAAATTGTGAATTTCATGGTTCCTGCTTCCCTGGGGCTAAAGGGGTGGGTCAAAACCACTAAAATTATTGCAATCTTTAAAAATCTTCTTCTTTACTCATGGACATCAAGTACTCAAACTGTTGGTATGATTGTAATCAGTATTCAGTCTTCTACCAAAATTGTGAAATTGATGACCCCAGGGTCAGGGGTTCTGGTGTTAGGGTGGGGCTATATAGATCATATTGTAAAAGTTCATTATTTCTTTGAAAATCTTCTCCTCTGTTCCTTGGAATTAAACAAACTAATCAGGTACAAAGTTATGATGACCATGAGTGATTCTTTGAAAATTGTGAATTTCATGGCCCCTGGGTCAGGGGTTGTAGTGTTAGGGCGGGGCTCTATTAATCATATAGTGAAAATGCATTACTTCTTTTAAAATCTTCTTCTCCGCTTTTGGGTAATAAATAAACAAACTAACTAAATAGTTATGATAAGTAATTGTGTCTCTGCCAAAATTGTGAATTTTATGGCACCCAGGGTCAGAGGTTAAGTTGTTATGGTGGGGCTCTATTAATTATAGTGAAAATGCATTTATTCTTTGAAAATATTCTCCTCTGCTCCTGGGTATTAAACAAAATCATTAAGTACATATTTATGATGACCACGAGAACCTCTTCCAAAATTGTGAATTTCATGGCCCTTGGGTCAGGGCTTCTGGTGTTAGGACGGGGCTCTATTTATTATGTAATGAAAATACATTGAATCTTTGAAAACCTTCTCCTCTGCTCCTGGGTATAAATCAAATAATTAAGTATATAGTTCTGATGACCAAGAGTGCCTCTTCCAAAATTGTGAAATTCAAGGTCTTAGGGTCAGGGTTTCTGGTGTTAGGGTGGGGCTCTATTGATTATATCGTGAAAAGACATTGATTGTTTGAAAATTTTCTCTACTGGTCCTGGGTATTAAACTAATGAACTATGAACATAGTTATGATAAGAAAGGATGCCTCTTCCAAAATTGTCAATTTCGTGGCCCCTGCGTCGGGTGTTCTGGTGTTACGGAGGGGCTCTATTGATTATGTAGTAAAAATGCATGTTTTTTTTTTTAAAATATTTTCTTTGCTCCTGGATATTATGCCAATGATCTAAGTATATATATTTATGATGAAGAAAGGTGCATCTAGCATAATGGTTAATTTCATTCCCCCTGGCTCAGGGGTATCATGGGGTGGGTGGGGTATGGGTGTTACATATTCTGTAAATAAATTTATGCTTTGAAATCTGCTCTTTGGTATTAATAAATCATTTATGATGAAATAAAATCTATGATAAAATTTCCACAATTTTGATATTTGTGCTTCATGTTTGGTCTTGGACAATTCGTTACAAAGTGTAAATGCATTTTTTTTGTTACTCTGATCTACCTCTGGGTATGAAGTAACTAGAGTAAGCATGCTTAGTATATAATTATGATTAGCAACAGTGCCTCTTTTAAAATTGTGAATTCATGGCCTCTGGTTTAAAACACAAACCAAATTCCATTGTTTGAAAGTTGTAACATGATATCCAGGTAACCTATAAGGTTCGTGGGCCTCTTGTTTTAGTTCATATTTCCATAAAATTTATAAAATGTATTTCAATTTTTTATTTACCTGTTTGTGTCTTGGTATTTTCTTCATTAGTGTCTTTCAAAAAAAAAACATTATGTAAAGTTATATGAAATCTGTATCATATTCATAGTAAAACAAAGAAAGAGATTGGAAAATCAAATCAAAATTGTTTTGTCTGCTATCAATATTTTACAATGAATAACACAGAGGAAGCTTAACTTGGTTAATGTAAGTCAAATTTACAATAAATGTACTTGCGTAAAAAAATTCCATTTTAATCTTTTTTTTACCTTCAACACATTTCTGTCCCCTCATTTGATATCCCTCCATACAGAGACAGTGACCGTCAACACATCGTACAGCAGGATCTGCATCAGTACACTGCGAAGAGCGAAAACATTCCTGGCCAACAGATAGGTTGCCTAAGTATAAAATATATAAACTCCCTTATAACAAATGTCATTATTTTATTGAAAAATCAAAAACAATTTATATGAATGAATCATACATTTTTTTACCTGGGAGACAGTCTGTATTTTCAGTGAAATGTCATTTACTGAGCTGGTACAATTAAAATGTAACATTGTATCGAAAAAAGAGATTTTTATAACTGCAAAAACACAAAAAGGACTCTGGGGTATCAACATTGATACCTGTACTTGCAGAAATAGAGCCGTGTAATGATTCCTTTATATGTTATATTTATTTCTGAAGGAATCTGGAAAACAAACTTTTTGCAAAAAATGGATTCTCATTAAAGTTTATGAAAGGAAGAAACCAAAATCAGGAATTCACTGTATTAAATTTCTTTACGACAGCGTCCAAACCCACAGATCATGAAGAGTAAAGGAGTTTTAGGAATAAACAGATAGTTTATGTTTTGTCAGAGCAATAATATTCGCCAGATCTTTCAACACTTAACTTGATTCATTTCACAAACTTGATGAAAAAACTTTTCAGAAAGAAAAAAAAAACAAGTACACGAAATCATAGGATCTTCCATATTCCAGTATAGGCAAGGCCATACTAAAAAATACCGTCTAAAACAATTCGAAATTGAATGAAAATTCTTTTCATTAAAAGAGAATATTTAAGAAAATTCATTAAAATTAAATCATGATAGAAAAGCGTTTTTTCCTAGCACCGATGACATTATTTATTGAACAGCCCTCGAAATATTTTTCATTTTGTAAAAAGCTACGCTACTTATCTACGTTTATTAAAAGCATACAATATTGAAAATGTCAATTGGAAACATTCTTCAGATATCAAACCCAATATTTTACCATCTAAACACGTGTCCTTGTATCTTATTTGTCTCTCTTTGCAATCACAAATTTGACCTCTAATCAGCATACTATTATCTTTACAAACACAACGTCCCTGTCCTTCATGGGTTAGAGTCTCGCACACTGCTCGGTCATCAAGGCATCCAACCTCTTTGTTACAAGCAATAAAAGATTCACCTATAAATAAAATGGTTGTATGATTTTGATTTAAATAATATGTTTTTGCAATTTACTATACGTTCCAGAAATAGTAATTCATTTTACATATTTTCATTTCATATTCAAAGTCATATTATTGATATCAGACTTTCAGTGAGTTTATTCCAACAGCAAATTCAATGAGATAAGAAGAGTAAATCCTTCAAAGTGAAGATTTCCAACCTGAACGAACTAGTGAACCACAAACAATATGCAGTGTCATTTCGTTGATTTCTTTTTCAGAACAATGATGCGCTTCGAGAGGGAATGTATATTTATCCCTTTTGATATGTAATGTCACAGAAATGCTGGTAACTCTAAAGTAAAAGCTTTGATAAATATGCATATCCGTTGAGAGCAACAAGCATTTTTCGCTGCATGGGGATGATTTCCCTGTATATAAAAAGAAAAATCATGGTTACTAATTGAGTTATGAGATATGCTATATTTACTTGGTTTCAGGATCGAACATTTACCTTGCATAATGATATCGATATTCGTGATATCAAATTCACAACTTTCATTGCTCAGCGCAAAATTCAAGATGTCATCATAGCAATATAAACTATAATATAAAGGAAAACGTAAACTTTGAGTGAGCATATGTGCTAAAAAAAAATGTTACATTCATATTTGTTTTTATATCTCTTGTAATGTTATAATGAAATTTCAACACAATCAAGTTTACCCTTTATTTCTATGCATCATTGCTGAAATCGTTGATGCTAAAATAAAATCTGAAAGATACAACAGAGTTATTAGTAATTCTATAACGTGCATATTATTGAATTCGTAATTATATATAAACAATATTTCCTATTCCAAAGAATGTGAATGTACTTTGTTTTTACACAGGGTCAGATATTTCATTCATTCAGCAATTCAGAAAACACGAGGATCTCTTAAATTGACACTCCATAATTAATTTTAATAACGCTGTGGGAAAAAATCCATAAAATATTGTGAGCGTCTATGATACTTAATCCAGATTTCATTTTAAATAAAATTGAAAGTAGTTTTTTTTTCTAAATCTGAGTTTATATGCTTTATTGTTTGGAAAGATAGATGATTCATTTTACCTCTGTGGCACCTGATCCAACCTGTGGTGTTTTAGAGGTCCGTTTTACTCTGCTCCTGTTTTGTATTATTTTGTAGACTTTTGATCTGGAATACTGTTCGTTATCTCCATAGGTTTCATATGGCAGATTTCAATTAAATCTTAGAATATTGCTATTTATTAAACCATTTTCTCCCATGCATGGTATATGGACGTCTACTTTATATGAATGTTTGAAATTTTACAAAAAATTATTCCTTGTTTTGGGTGCAAGTCTGGTGTAAATATCGGGAAAATCTTATCGGGTTATCATTGACGACTAATACTGTAACTGTTTTATCAGTACAAAACATAAATCCGAAACCAGTTTTTAATTAAGACAGTTTATTATTCATTAATTATTATACATTAATGATAAACATTATTTTCACTAGATAAGTATATAAAAACTTTTATAAAGCAAACTTAATAAAAAAAATACTGACATCAATTGTCGATCAAAACGTCGGAAAAAACAAAATATTGATACTCAGTGTACCGAATTAAAAAAAGAAAAAAAAATATTTTCATACAAATATAATTGTACTTACAGAGGAAAAAACTGAACTTGAATGTCATATTTGAGTCCAGCTTTAAATTCTTCTGGTTCTGAGTAAATCGATTCTCGGATTAAAAATTTAAATAATAATAATAATAAAAGGCACCTACGATAGCAATTGCAGTGCTAAACATATATTTCCTATGTCACGTTGCATTTCCTAATTAAATTAAAATGGGAGAGCCACGCTATGTATGTAATTTGAAGTATCCGTCTACGACCAAATTATATATAGTCAAAGGGATACGTACTATTAATATATTTGTTAAAGGAGTAAGCATTCCCTATCGCCTTCATAGAGCTCACAATGTTCAGATAAAAGACGAAATCCGCTGACAATTCAGTGTGCAAAAATATTATCGTTCGAAAATTCTATAGCCAGTATGTGACTTTTTGTGTATTTGGAAACACGGTCGACAATAGAATGTGTGAGATGTTGACAATATCACTACTGAACGAACAAAGTGCTGAGAATCCCAAATTTTACTGATAATGTTTGATAATTACTGATACGGTGCTGTTCTTGCTGATAATTACTGATATTTGCTGTTATTATTACTGTTGTTGCTGCTAATTTTAGCTGTTGTTGATAAATACTGATAATTTTTGTCGTCTTAATTGTTGAGTCTAATAAATACAAATAGATACAATTTCTAAGGTCTTATAATAAAGTCTAGCATATTCCACGCCTGATTCAGAGGCTACAAACATACCTACAAGCTGTGCAACCTGTTTAATTGTCACTTCATTTTGACTCAAAACCATATCACAAAATTCTTTAATAGATTGAGCTTTTTCTGGTGTAATCATTGTAACAGAATCTAATAAAAATCCCAGAAAGACAACATTCTGGCTTGCATAATACTGAGTTTTATCAGGGTGAATAGTAAATCCAAGACTATCTAAGGACTTAATAGTGTCTCTTAAATTAACCTCACACTCATCTTTTGTATTGCCTATTATCCCATGTTTAACCCTTTATCCCGTTGATATAGCTCATGTGATATCGTTTTCATATCACACAGTTGTGACGTCACAATGGATTTTGCGTTAGAGTGATGAAGTAAAATGAAATGGAGTCCTATATAAAAACAGTGTCAAACATTGTGTGTGGGGTAAAAAACAGGGGATAAAAAGAATCTCACATGATTTGTAGTTGGATATGATTTTTATCCAACTCGTTGTGTGTTTTTAATCCCCTCGCCAAGGCTCGGGGATAAAATCCACACAACTCGTTGGATAAAAATCATATCCAACTACAAATCATGTGAGATCCTATATATATCAACACATCATCTATGTAAATAAGATTCAAATGACCAAATTTCAAAAAATACACGTGGTTGACATGTGTATACCAAAGCAAGACGGCATTTATGGAAAAAAAATGAAACTTCCAGTCTTATTTTGTTTTTTTAAACTGACTGGCCATGTATAACATGTTTTAGGAGTTGTTTAAATTGATCTCGCTGCTATCGGCACAGTACAAACCATACGCCATTTTTATGTCTACTACTATTATCAAAGAAAGACGCATATTTTATCAACTGAAAATCCCACTGCATAAGATTTATAGTGTACTGGTTGTTTAACAAATAATTATTTCTTAAGCTAAAGATATTAAACAGTTTTAGAAAGAATTGATACCTCACAATGATACAATATTTTCTTACAACAAATAAAACTTTTTAGACTATTTTAACCCCTTCCCAGCTTAAGAAAAGTGGCCACAGTAAAGATCTCAGCAACGACAGCACATCAGCAGTATTTATCAGTATTTATCAGACTCAACAGTAAAGACGACAGTAATTATCAGTATTTATCAGCAACAACTAAAATTATCAGCAACAACAGTAATAATAACAGTTAATATCAGTAATTATCAGCAAGAACAGCACTGTATCAGTAATTATCAAACATTATCAGTAAAATTTGGGATTCTCAGCACTTTTTTCGTCCATTACTGTACGTAAGCAAGATATTGATATGTTGTGTCAGTTATTAATTTATAAGAAAACTGTCTTCTTTTAAAATTAATCGTATGAAGAATATGACCCCGCTTGCGTAAACAACTGGGAGAAAAAAATTTCATATGCATATCATAGTGATATACTGTGAATCGTTTTAATTCCACGGTGTTGAAATTTCACGGTATCTCAGAATGTTTTGATTGCGATGGTCTTAATTTTACTCTGCAAGAAATTAATTCAAAGTTTCATATAAGCATTTAAACATTTTAAAAACAATAGAAACATTAACGATGAGTTTAATTTCGTTGAAAAATGATAAATCGCGAACAAAGAGAAAATAAAACCATCTTGATCATTTGCCAATCTACAGTATAACTATATAAATAAAGAGAATTGAAATGAAAAATTATCTGTAACTTAAGGTAGGACCAAATAGATAGGTCAAATTTTTCCTCAAATTCAATTTTTCTGAAACTTTGATATTTTGTTTTTGGATACAAAATCTCTCTTTCTCGTAATATGAAAGAAATTGATCCGCACATTTTTTGCCCACATAGTCTGAAATATGGCCTATCAGACCCCTGTAAGAAGATTATGAAATCAGACATTCGACTTGAGAATGAGCCTTATTTTAGGGTTTTCTATTGATCTATTGCAAATTTGTGTAATACTTTTAATAAAGATAACATTTTTTGTTACTTTAAATCAGCAAGTCACATTGATACTGGAAAATTTGGGTAAAATATTAAGTAAAATAGAACATACATTGTGTCAGAAACTGAAAATTAACATGTAAATATCCGACAGTTTAAGTTTTCTTAACAGAAAATGTATTATTCAATTTTTACAAAAAATCAATAGAATGATTAAAATGGGTCCTAGAATAAAATGTGTAAAAATAAAGAAAATTGAACCGATGGTTTCAGATATTTTTGCGATTAAAAAAAATCAATGGCAAAAAAGCTTAAAGATTCAGTAGATGACGTCACAATATTCGACCTTTGACCTCTTGATATGACCTTGACCTTGTAGTACATAAAGAATAGAGACTCCTCAAATATGTTTCCAAATATCACCCCTCTATTATTTATGGAACAAAAGTTGCACTGCATTTTATAACAGACTGTTGCTTGCTTGTTTATTGCACTTAAATAGCGTAAACAAATTCCAAAATGTAAGCTCACAAGTGAACATACACAGGTTTCTCTGATTTTTTCACAAAATATAACGCAAATATGCCAAAACTTATTATTTTTCTTTCAGGGATCATTCATTGTTGTCAATATAGTAATATTATTCTTTTTTCCTCCAGTACTTTTTAAGAAATGGGTTAAAATAGAATCCACGGGTGTTTTGTTCTACCTGAAGGGTACATATAACAAGCAAAAATTTGATGCATGCGCAGGTAAGGTAAGGTTACAACCAAATGTTCTACTTGCCTATATGACATGACGTCATAGTTAGCTATATGACGTGAAGTTTGGAGATAACAATAGTTAATAATAATAACTGTAGTTATCACAGGGGTTAAATACCAAACCCGTGACGTCACAGCTGTTGATCGTGCAGCAGCAGAATGAAAGTGAAATGTAATGAGAATTCATGTAAACAAACACAAATAATCGGAGTTTTAAAGCATTTAGAACAAATTTCATGTGTGATTCATGAGGGAATAAAGCTTATGAATAAAATATGCTAATATAATTCTACAATTTCTTCGTTAAATTAAAGCAGGCAGGATGTTTACTTGCCGATCAGCCTTTTCTCTGTCGTTCGTTATAATGATGCAAACGTTCAACACTATGCTGCATAGTTTTAAACATAATTTTTGTATTTATCTAAAGTTCTTATTCTATTGATTTTGGAAAATGCTGCTAGAATTATATATATTGATTTTGGAAAATGTTGCTAGAATCATATAGTTTACGGGTATTGATGCATTTTTTTTTCGATGTTATGCACAAAATGTAAAAATTATGGGAAGGTTTCGTCCGAAAGTGTTCAATACATTTAATTATTTCTATGATAGGACAGTAGGATTCTAGCAGCACTTTTCATGGCACAGATGTGTTTTTACATAACTATTATAACTAATTGAAATTAACTATCCCCGGGGTAGTGTTAAACTTTTCACTTTTTCATTAAGCATATTTTCTAATTATAGATGTCACGTGGTGACGTCGTGGTGAAATACTTCCTATAGTATAAGTCCCATTGAAGTCTATAAAATGCATAATGGTAGCAAAAGTTTTATCCATGACTTTTTCGATTTATAAGTGTTACATATTACAAAAAATGTTCGCCGAATTTGGATCCGTGGGCTGTCTTAACAAACTCGCATGGATCGATACATATATATTATATTTTGATTTATTTTGAATGGAAATGACAAATTATTAATTCATTAAAATATAGATATTAACATTTGATATGTTTTTTCATAGTAAGCCAACTGTACAATTGATTTGAATCCCATTTTCGAGTATAATCACGCGTAGAATTGTGCACAGAGAAACGTGACCTAACGTGGCGTCACAATAAAGCAACAGCAACGATTTGTTTCGAATATTTTATTTGAAAACCCTATGAAAATTGTTAGTGACCAAAATTGTATATTAAGCTTTTGTTATGTACGGGAGGATTAGAGTACGTGGTGTTTTTGGGATATGGTGGACCGGAAGGGTGTGAAGTGTGAATCTGTCCAATGAAGACAATGATTGAATTTTTGGCCGTTTTCATGTTTTTCTAAATATGTAGATAAATTTATTGTTAACTATTATGAATCTTGTTATTTCTTGGTGAACAGGAGGTCTTCCAAAATATCATTTGTTTTGGGTTGTACATACAGATTTAAAGAACCCGTCACAACTTGAGATCAGTTGTGACATTTTTGGTGGCAGCGGTGGGACAAACTTCCTGTTACCAAGTATACCTGCATTATTTTCATGTTTTCTAGAAAAGGAATTAGTTGAAAAAGATTTCTTTGTTTGAATTTTTTTTTTGGCAGGTTTTGTACAAAATATTTTTTTTCATATGCATATTGTCATTTTCTTATTTTCACATCGTTTGTTTGTTGTTGCGTTGCATTTTGTAACAATGGAGTATGTACAATTAGGAGAAAAGTTTGGTTTGCAAGGACCTGATTTGCAAGAGTTTGTTGACAGAAAAGAGAGAGAATATTATGAAAGGATGGAAAGGGCAGCAGAGAGGGAAGCGAGAAAGATTGAGAGCGAAATCGAATTAGAAAAACTTAAGAAAGAAACTGAATTACAAAAATTAAAAGCTCGAGAATTAGCTGTAGGTCCATTAGGTCTCGCTTCTCAATCGCTTGCCAAGTTGCCAAAGTTACCTTCATTTGATGAATCTAAAGATTGTATTGATTCATATTTACAGAGATTCGAAAGGTTTGCATTGTGTGCTAATAGGGAACAGTCTTCATCGACGATTAATCTTAGTGCTCTCCTGAAAGATAAAGCTTTTGAGGTGTATTCTAGACTTCCAGTTTCAGAGGCTCTGAACTATGGTTCCTTGAAACAGGCGTTGTTAAGGCGTTTTCAACTGACGGAAGAAGGGTTTCGTGTCAAGTTCCGTTCCAGCAGACCAGAACAGGGTGAGAATCCTTCACAATTCTTTGCTAGGCTGAATAATTATGTAGAGAAATGGTTGTCTTTCGCAGATAGTCCAAAAACATATGATAGTCTTAAAGATTTGTGTTTAAGAGAACAGTTTTTAAACAGTTGTAGTAAGTAGTTGGGAATTTATCTTAAAGAAAGACATCCGAAAAGCTCATGGTTATACCTCATTCACTAAAGACTTACAAGTTTTTCAGACGCAACCTTCAAGCACTTCTAGCGTTCAGAGTAACAGCAGTGGATCCATTCAAATGCAACAGGCGTACCAAGGATCACCACAGCAAAAAGGTGAGAGAAAATGTTACATCTGTGGAAAAAGTGGATATTTGGCAAGAAAATGTTTCTCCAAGCAGAAAATTCCTCGTGCAGTAACTACTTCGCATAATACTCAAAAGGCTGCAATGTTAAAGAGTCAACATAACTGTGAGTTATATTGCATGAAATCTAATGACAATTCTAGTTCCAACTTACAGAATTCTGCTGAAGTTAGGATGGACAACGCCATGCCGCATCAAAATCAGCCTCACATAGGATCAGCATGCATTCTTAAACATAAACTTTTGCAGTGCTGTGTCACAGATGAGATTGTTAAACTTGCATGTGGACACGTATTACCTGTTATTGGAGGCGTCTGTAAGGTTTGTGAAAAGATTCCTGTTGCTATGGGTTATGTCGGTGAGAACTTTGTTAAGATATTAAGAGATTCAGGTTGTAGCGGTGTTGTCGTGAAGAGCGATTTGGTTCAGAAGATCAGCTGACTGGGCAAGTGCAGAAATGTGTTCTGATAGACGGCACAGTTCGTACAGTAGAGGAAGCCTCCATCTATGTCGACACTCCCTATTTCACAGGTTATATCAATGCTTTGTGTATGAAAGAACCTGTTTACGATCTTATTGTAGGTAACATCGATGGTGCCAGAAATCAGACGGATCCTGATCCACAGTGGTGTAGAAAGGACGTAAGAGAAGAATGTAGTCAAGTTCTTCAAGCTGTACAGACAAGGAATTAAAAGAAAAAAGAAGACAAAGGTATGAAAAAGCTAAAAGTTACAGATTAAGTGGATACTGATATGACAATTGATCAGATGAAACAACTTCAGATGGACGATTCTTCCTTGAAAGTGTATCATGAGCATGCAGTGACAGGCAGAAAGAAGAACATAGGTATAAAATAAAGAGACATGGTTTAGTGTTGAAAGAGGACTGTTGTAAAGACATTATCATTCAAAAAAGGTAAGTGATGAAAAACTGTATAAACAACTTGTTGTTCCAGAACCTTTGCGACAGAAAGTTATGAGAATTGCGCACGACAGTATCCGAGGCGGACATCTTGGAAAAAGAAGACCTTAGACAGCATCATGTCGAATTTCTATTGGCCTGGAGTCCAGGGTGACGTGACAAGGTATTGCCAATCGGGTGAAATATGTCAAAGAACGTTCCCTAAAGGCAAAGTGATGAAGGTTCCGTTGGAGAAAATGCCACTTATTGATACACCATTTGAACGGGTAGCCGTAGATTTTGTAGGTCCGCTTTCTCCAATTACTGACAAAGGCAATAGATATATTTTGACTGTTGTAGATTACAGTACTAGGTATCCAGAGGCGGTTGCATTGAAGAACATCGATACAGAGACGGTAGCAGAAGCATTGGTAGAAATATTCAGCAGAGTTGGCATTCCAAAAGAGGTTCTGTCAGACATGGGTACGCAATTTACCTCCAACATCATGAAAGAGGTGGGTCGACTTTTATCAATTAAGCTATTAGTAACAACTCCATACCATCCAACATGTAATGAACTAGTTGAAAAGTTCAATGGTACTTTGAAGTCAATGTTCAGGAAAATGAGTTCTGAACTAGCAAAAGACTGGGATAGATATTTACCAGCATTGTTATTTGCTTATCGAGAGGTTCCACAAGAAAGCACTAAATTTTCTCCATTTGATCTTGTTTATGCACGTAATGTTAGGGGACCTATGGTAGTTTTGAAGGAACTGTGGAAAAAGGAGGAGAAGGACCCGGAAGTGAAAACTACTTACCAGTATGTGCTTGACCTAAAGGAGCGATTGGCAAGAACGTGTGAGTTGGCTCAGAGAGAACTTCAGAAGTCCAAAGACCATTACAAGAAACAGTATGATAAAAGGACAAAGCCGAGATCATTCAAGGTTGGTGATTTCGTTCTTCTTTTGCTTCCAACAGACTATAACAAACTTTTAATGCAGTGGAAAGGACCTTTCAAAGTAGTTGATAGAAAAGGACAAACTGATTACCAGATAGATATGAATGGACATGTTTGTTTCATGCAAATTTATTGAAGAAATACAATGTTCGAGAGGAAAGGAACACAGACTTGCCAACAACTCTAGCATCTTGTGTCATTTTGGAATCGGAGGAAACAGAGGACTTCAGTAGTGAACATTTGTTACATCTTCTTCCAATGAAGGCAACAGAATCATTCACAGATGTAAAGGTAAATCATTCACTTTCATCAGATCAGCTTGAAAACATAAATAATGTTTTACATGAATTTCAGGAAGTTTTAACAGATCTACCTGGTAGAACGAATGTTATCCAGAATGAAGTTCATCTCACTACCAAAGAACCAATCAGAAACAGACCATATCAGATACCGTATGCAGTCAGAAGTGCAGTCCGAGAAGAAATACAGCATATGATTGACATGGATATCATCGAACCATCAGAATCACCGTATGCTAGTTCGATTGTCGTGGCAAAGAAGTCCGATGGTAGCCAGAGAATATGTGTGAATTTTCGTAACTTAAACAAGGTAACGATTTTTGATCCAGAACCAATGCCAGATCCAGATGAAATCATGACTAAAATTAGTACATGTAACAGTCGTTTCTTTTCTAAACTTGATTTATGTAAGGGATATTGGCAGATTCCTACGAGAGAAGATAGAGACTTAACATTATTTTTAACACCAGATGGTTTGTACAGGTTTAAAGTGATGCCCTTTTGTATGAAGAACAGTGCAGCTACTTTTAATAGACTCATGCGGAAAATTCTAAAAGGTTTAGAGCATACTGATAGTTTCGTTGATAATATTCTCATTCATACAGAAACTTTTAGAGAACATATTACAGAACTGAGAAAAGTGCTGGAGAGACTACAGAGAGCGCAATTAACAGTAAAACCCTCAAAATGTGAGCTAGCGCAGACGAGACTCGAGTACTTGGGTCATGTTATTGGAGGAGGTACCTTACAGCCAACCAACAAGAAGCTGAGAGCTATCCAAGAAGCACCAAGGCCAGAGACAAAGAAGCAGGTTAGATCTTTCCTTTGTTTGATTGGCTATTATAGAAAATTTGTGCCAAACTTTTCCACTATTGCTGCTCCTTTAATTGAATTAACCAAGAAGGGTTTCCAAACAAATTTGACTGGAAACAAGAACATGATAATTCGTTTAAGAGTTTAAAATCTATGTTGCTCTACAGTCCAATTCTCAGATTACCAGATTTGACGAAGCCATTCATCTTAAGAACCGATGCATCTAATCATGGAGTTGGTGCAGTGCTGATGCAGAAGCATGACGGACGCATATTCCCTGTTGCGTATGCAAGCTGGAAGCTGCTAGACAGAGAACAGAGTTATTTTGTTGTGGAAAAAAATTGTCTTGTAGTCGTATGGGCTATACAAAAAAATTAGTCTTACTTGTATGGAAGAGCGTTTATTGTGGAGACAGATCACAGACCACTACTTCATTTACAAAAGACTAAAGCTTCAAACAGCAGATTGATGAGATGGTCTCTTTTTCTACACGCATTCAACTTTAGAACTGAAGTTATTAGAGGTGTAGATAATATTGGAGCTGATTTTCTCAGTCGTGTTGTTCCTGAGTAAGTTCGTATTCAAAAAGACTTTGTTGTGTACATAGTTTTCCATTTTTGTCACAAAATTGCCTTTTGTGTCTTAAGAAGGGAGGTATTGTCACAAGTGGTATTGTATCAATGTTTTATATTAGCTTATTGTACAGGTATTGGTAAGAGTTATCTTTATTTGGGAATTAGGAGTTATCGATTATTTCATTTATGCACTATTGGTCACTGGGTTGTACTTGTTGCTATTTTTATCAACGTATACTCGTCGAACCCGTTTGAGTAGTTTGGTCAGTTATTTATACTTGGTGTTGGCTAGTGTTGGTCAGATGAGGTCTGGACGCCATGAGATATACTTTACCCATGCTTAGTGATCTTGGGTGTGCCTTTTATATAACCCATGCTGTGTGAACTTGGGTGTGTTCTAGATGTTTCTCCTGCTGTGTGATCTTGGGATTCAGAGATGTTTTGTAGCGGCGTTGAAAGCGGGACCTTGGGGCCGACAGTATGATTTTAATGTGTAAAATGCCACAGCTCAGTGAGTTTTTTTTTACTTTACAATGTTTTTGTTGTTAGTTTTAAAAAGCAATATTCTATGTAAAACTGTTAGCTATATAGCGAGAATGTATATATTTACGCTCTAATTCATTTACTCGTTAAACGGCAAAAATGCATGTTTTCTTTCATTATTTGTTTGTCAAATCTAGTATATTGAACAGATATGTGTTTTGAATATTTTATTAGAAAATCCTATGAAAATTGTAGGTGACCAGAAATTGTATATTAAGCTTTATTTGGACTGGATGGTTTTGTTTACGTGGTGAGTTTAATGAGGATATCAGGGTTCTCCATGAGCTGTTTTACTGTGTTGCTCCCGACACAGTAAAATTTTCTCCGACAAAGTTGCGATTCAAATTTTATGCGTGCGACACAGTAAAAATTTTGCCGACACAGTAAAATCTGTGATAATTAGAAAATCTAAGCATGTAAAGTTTATAACTAAATCTTTAATCAAACAATTCTACCGTCTTTCAATTCTAAACGGTGGACCACTTAATTACAAAGGCTTCACCTCCTTCATTCTAAATGTTACTGTGTTGCAGAGTTTACGCGAAACACTAAAATTTCGCGATATTTTCGCGGTTAAATTTGCAACTGAATCAATATTCATTATAATAACAAAAGAATACATACACATGCTTTTTAAAAATCGATAATCCGTAACACAAATGGTATGGTCGTGCATATTGATAAAAATAAAAACACATGTTCTGAAGAGCAGTGGAAATTCTGGTCGATACTGTCGAACTTCTTGTACTTAAATTTTTCAAAGTAAATTTGCCGTGATTACTTGTCAGTTTTCTTGATCGAATTACCAAACTTCAGAATGGTATAATACTTTTAAGAGTTCCTTGAACACTTTGAAAATTTTAAGCAATTTATCACATTAATTGATGAAAGACTTCTGTACGATGTTATGTTTGACTGTTTATGCTGCAAACATTATTCTAGAGCCGTGGCTCTATAGAAAAGACATATTTATATATTTTTTAAAATAATACAATGCATTTTTTGCAACTACCAATTAACCGTTACATGGAAGTGTGAAAACAAATTACCGATATTTGTCTTTGTTCCCTGATGCGTTAAGTCCGGCAAGAGTCTAGGAGATAATTGACTAGCAAGGTGAGGCCCTTGTAATTAAGTGGTCCACCGTTTAGAATTGAAAGACGGTAGAATTGTTTGATTAAAGATTTAGTTAGAGACTTTACATGTTTAGATTTTCTAATTATCACAGATTTTACTGTGTCGGCAAAATTTTTACTGTGTCGCACGCATAAAATTTGAATCGTTTCGTGTCGGAGAAAATTTTACTGTGTCGGGAGCAACACAGTAAAACAGCTCATGGAGACCCTGCTTGTTGTTTCTTGGTATACAGGAGGTCTTCCAAAATATTATTTATTCTGGTTTGTAAATTCTTATCGAAAGAATCCATCACAACTTGTGGTCAGTTGTGACAGTCTTTATAGATACCTGATATGGCGGTGCTTTGTTTGACACAAATGAAAAACGCAATGTTGCATTTTGAATGGTCATTTATTGATAAATAAATGACAAAGCAAACAACATATGTCAACACATAGTATAATTGACAATACCAATACAATTAAACACATTGCGTAATAAATTTAAAATTATTCAAAAAGTAAACAGAATGCGTATTTCAGACCTAAACAGTGTCAAAGATGGGGCAACATCCGCCCTTCTCATAAAATCTGAAATGAAATGCATGTTTTAAATCTACATTTAAAATCAAAAAGTAAAACAGAGGGCAACAATCGCCCTAACAAATTAACAAAGAAAGCTTTTTCGGAAATGGAGGAGGGGTGGGAGGCGGCATCAGAAAATTGTAAACATGTTTACCGCGAAAAATAAATATGGAGACTGACGCTATCATGTACGCATGTGCATGGTGATACACCAGAATCAAGGGGCCTCCCACAGGGAGGGGATTACAAGGGAAATAATAAGATAACGATACAAAAACTATCAGTATCCATAAATGTTTTTATAGGATAAAAATGCTTTTATAGATACCTGATATGGCGGTGCTTTGTTTGACACAAATGAAAACGCAGTGTTGCAATTTGAATGGTCATTTATTAATAAATAAATGACAAAGCAAACAACATATGTCAACACATAGTATAATTGACAATACCAATACAATTAAACACATTGCGTAATAGAAACAAACGCATATAGCAAAAACCATCATAGGATCTTAAGTTCACAATATTATTCAATGAGGTACGCAAAAATGTACAGTAAACAGAATGCATATTTCAGACCTAAACAGTGTCAAAGATAGGGCAACATCCGCCACAGATCAAAGCCACAAAGGGTTTGATCCGCCCCATCCACCGCCATATAGTTAAAAACGTAGGTTTAACATTATTTATTTCCAAAATACAAAACGTACTGCAACCAGGGCATGTATTCAAGTTACTAGAAGCACTTCTGACAAGAAAACATAGAATCTACGTCATTTTTATCTTAAGCAAAAGTCCCTGATTTCATGGTTAGAAAGTAGTGAGAAAAAGAAGCCAATATCCATTGTCAATGTGCGACCAGAGGCCCATGACCTTTGTGGTTAGATTCTATGTGTGGAAATAGAGCTAATAAGCAAATCAAGATCTGATTGGGAGACCCTCAGGGTTGATGACTAGATATAAAATAAAACAAATAACTAATATCTTGTTGTGACCGGAGGCCCCTGCCCTCATGGTCATAGCCTAAGAATCCAAATATATTTAATATTCAATATCAGGTTGGCTAGAAGCCCCTGTCTTCATGGCCATAGACTAGATTCCAGATATATGCAATCGCAAAAATCCAGTTGTGACCAGAAGCCCCTGTCTTCATGGCCATTGACTAGATTCCAAATCTATCCAATCACCAAAATCCAGTTGTGACCAGAAGCCCCTGTCTTCATGGCCATAGACTAGATTCCAAATCTATCCAATCACCAAAATCCAGTTGTGACCAGAAGCCCCTGTCTTCATGGCCATAAACTATATTCCAAATTTATCTAATCACCATTTGTGACCAGAAGCCCCTGTCTTCATGGCCATAGACTAGATTTCCAATAAACCATATTCACATGTAACCTGAAGCTGTCTTTATGGTGGTAGAAAAAATATCAAAAGTTTGACTATAAACAAAACGATTTTGACCTGAGGACCTTGCCCACAAGGTCAAAAGCTAAACATCAAAATATAGTTATTAACCCATATCCAGGCATAGCTAAAGGCCCCTGTCTGCATGGTCATGTCTGTAGACTAAATATAAAAGCAAAACCAATAAGCAATATCCAGACAAATAATAGCCGTTGACCTCAAACCTATGAAAAAATGGACAACAACTCATTTCTAGGATAGAGGTGTGACCAAAGGCCCCTAGCATCATTTCATATACTAAATATCAACACATAGATAATATCACAAGCAAGTTGCTTTAATTCAGTTAAATTAAGTGACTTTATCTATCATAATGAATGTTACCCTTTAATGTGAAAATATGAAAAATGCATCATATCGATATGACCCTGCTGAGGTCATACATTCAGCGAAAAAGTCATCTTTTATGTAAAATAAATCGAGTACCACTTTAAATTTGTCATTGAGAATCCATGCAGAATCAAAATCAATAGTTAAGAAATAATTCAGGAAAAACTAAAACACAAAATATCCTGTCAACAACTCAACATTAGGGGACAAAGTATCAAGACCACCAGATTGATTTAGGTATAATTCAAAGTTATTAAACTATTACCAAAAAGTAGTACAGACTAACTATAACTTTGACCGATGCCAGTTTTTACTTCTTCTTTTTTTATTTTACAGCAAGCCCATTTTAAATGAAGCCAGAAGCATCTGTTCTCATGTATACCTGTGTACATATATCTACAACACTTTTTAGGATTGAAAAACAGCCTTTAAATAAAAAAAAGCACATGCAACACTGCAAAGCTTTATACTTGACTTCAATACATTAATAAAACCACTGTAATATATGCCCAAAAATATTTATTGCAAAATCAAACTATACACCAAATCTAAACCACAAGATCATAGCCCCTAATGACAATAGCTAGTGCTTTATCTTATGGCTGGAGCTACACATTGATTCATTATACATTAGCCAGAGCTATTTGTATATGCCGTAGCCAGAGCTACATATTGAATCATCATAGAAAAGCCATTGCTATATCTCGTAGCCAGCGCTACATATTGAATCATCATAAAATAGCTAGTGCTATTCATTTTGTAGCCAGCATTACATATTGAATCATCATAAAATAGCCAGTGCTATTCATCTTGCAGCCAGAGCTACAAACTGATTCATCATAACCAAAAGGGGCTATGTCTCCTACCTAGTCCTACAATCTGAATCGTCACACAGCCTTTAAATAAAACAAGGCACATGCAACACTGCAAAGCTTTATACTTGACTTCAATACATTAATAAAACCATTGTAATATATGCCCAAAAATATTTATAGCAAAATCAAACTATACACCAAATCAAAACCACAACATCATAGCCCCTAATGACAATAGCTAGTGCTATATCTCATAGCTGGAGCTACACATTGATTCATTATACATTAACCAGGGCTATTTGTATATGTTGTAGCCAGAGCTATATATTGAATCATCATACAAAAGCCATTGCTATATCTCGTAGCCAGCGCTACATATTGAATCATCATAAAATAGCTAGTGCTATTCATTTTGTAGCCAGCATTACATATTGAATCATCATAAAATAGCCAGTGCTATTCATATTGCAGCCAGAGCTGCGAACTGATTCATCATAATCAAAAGGGGCTATGTCTTCTTCCTAGTCCAACAACCTGAATCGTCACACACAAAAAAACTTTTTATATCTCTGACGCAGAACTACAAAATGATTCTTATATATAGTCAATGCTATGTCTCATTTTACATCGTAATCTGGGCCACAAATGATTCATCATAGAAAGTCATTGCTCTGCTCAAAACTATGGTTTGATTCCAATCATTATTCAACAAGTGCTGTATCTCATATGAGCTAGAATAATTGAATCATTAGTTACACATACCAAAAGTGATATTTATGCCTTCCTCTTTCATCATAACCGAAATGATTTGCTCAGTAAATGCTTCTTTACCTTGTATTGAAGTAGCAGAAAAACACACAACACCAGACTATATTGCGAAAAAATTTACTCAAATTGAGATAAAATTTTTTAAAATTATAAAACATGTAAAATACATACATGTAAAATCCAAAATTATGACCATAAAGTGAAAAAACCTTTCACGGTAACAAACACATAATCTCCATAATACAAAAATACAAAGTAAGCTTGGCCTGTGATATATATTTTTTACTCAGAGTTACCAGTTGCATCAGAACAATAGCTTACTTCCATAATCAAACCTACAAGGAGAATTAACATACACTGAGCCAGACTGATGAATATTACATTTTCAAGCCAGATCACGCAAGGAATCAAAATGTATTAAATTAAGCCATTGATACAATAGAACATATATATGTACTATGTCTCTTAGTAAGAACTGTATCTGATATCAATATTCACCAAAATTTAGTACTATGTTAAGTATCCAAATCTATAATTTGAATAAATAAACGATAACCAATGTTTGCTTTTACAGTCAAGTGTATCACAACAAGTATTTTAAAACTTTTACCAACAATAACTACATTTAGTAAAGCAAACAAAGTTACATTAAGACAAAAAAAAAAAAAAAAGCCTCGAAGGCTAACTTCATGATACTTGTATGTGAGGCACTGCATAAGCAAGTGGCATTCCATAAGCAAAGAAACTTTAGTCAAGAATGTAAATTTGCCAAATATGCTTGACACTCTTTATGTAATAAGAAAAGAAATCAATAGATGTTCTGATTAAATTGATCTAATAATGAAGTAATTATTGAACAATAATTAAGTAGCCACAGCCAACTGGATCCAACTAAACCTCAAACCCTAGGTGCATGTAGCATCATGGCAGAATATTGCTTAGTTGCCATTTTCATGAATATCTTAATCATGCTTATTTTTAATCATCTAAGTAACAATACATTAACATAGGGGGAACACTTTGATGATGGATAACTATTATAAGCTTACATAACCCCATGTATGCTTGTATGAGTGTGGAAGTGGATGGACTGATATCCGCAAGTACATTTACAATGACCGGGAATTTGATTTAATACCCCAGTATCAATAGTCCAATGCTCTACTTACTCAGTAACTAGGGTATCTAGGGGTATGTCTACAGCATTGAGCAAAAGAAATAAATAAATAAACATAAAATAAAATAACATAAACAACATTGAAACATGTATACCATGTTTGATGTTCGATGTACAATCTTCTAACAAATGAACTAATTATTGGTCGGGAAATCATATTAGAACCACTTCACCTTGTTTTACATCCATGGAAGTTTTGCATGCTAATTGCTATTTGTGATCATAAAAATGGATTTGTTTTAAAACTCATAAAAAGTCTCAATTCTTAATCGAAGAAAATTATCAAGATCTTTAATTAATTGGTGGGGGGGATATTTTAACCGCATAATCCATATTAATATCATAGGTTATCGATCATTGAATGATAATTGATATACATGTATTTATTGCAAGGGCCACAATCCTTCTCAGCATTTTATTATATCGTACGTGTGTCGTTGCTACAATTTTTCTTATTCATTACCACTATTTGTAAACAAAATGATATTTACATTCTACTATTTATAATAAGATTATTAGCATGACCTGCAACTTTTCTAAAAACTAATATGAATTGGGGGGAATTTTTTTTTTTTTTTAAAATATGTGAGAAGTAGTCGACCTTATGATTATAATATAAATCTTTTTTTGAAAAGGATATTTCAAATTTCCTGTGCTGAAATAAAATTTCTAGTCTTTGTTCTCCTTTGGTTCCAACTGGACCCATTTCGTCATCCTGTATAGAGCAAGGAATGGGTCAGCATTCTTTTAGTCATATTGAACATCATGTAAACAAGCCATGGTTCTTCCCACAGAAACATCATAGTGGCATGCCATTCGAAGTTGCTAGTGTATATTTCCATGAATTATTTTATTGAATAGTTTCTCCTTGATTGCAGTCGCACCTTATTTGAAAAGTATGTGGTTCATTTCCTTTGTATGGCCAGGAATCGTCCGGTCATCTCTAAAAATTCGCATAAGTCGATGTAGATCTAGTATTTTCTATGATAATTGGAATTTAGCCCATGGTCACATATTTTAAATCGCCAAGTAACAAATGTCACTCAGTTTTGTTATGAATCCACCGTTTTAAAGTCTGTAAATAAACTCAAAATAGTCAAGTCGAGGTGCCGTTTGAGTCTCCAGATCGCAGTGTTGACGAATAAGATAGGTCAGGCACGTCATCGTTTTGTTTACAAACCGTTGGCTATTTATAGACGCTGGAATACCCCCAAAACTTTGATGTCGTTTTAATTAGCACTTCACAACCTAGTTCAATGATAAATGCATAATTTACACAGTTCACTTACGAAATAATAGCGTTTAGGTCCTAATCGACAGCGGTTGAACTTGTGATCTTTATCGGAGAAATTCCTCGCCGTCAGCATAAGCTGACAAGTGGCCATCGCATAAGTGGTCGGATCCGTCCATCGAAGTGTACCAAAATATATATCCAATGATTTCACAGAAAGATCACTGCTTCATAATATATAAGTAAGCAAACATAGGTGATTTATCACGGCTTGTATATCCCATGAAACGCAGTAAAACCTTCATCAGAAAATTGTAAACATGTTTACCGCGAAAAATAAATATGGAGACTGACGTTATCTTGCATGCATGTGCAATGGTGATACACCAGAATCAACGGGCCTCCCACGGGGAGAGGATTCCAAGGGAAATAATAAGATAACGATACAAGAACTATCAGTATCCATAAATGTTTTTAATATATTCGATCAGTGCATACTATTTATGCAAGATATATTACTGTATTCAGCGGCAGCTCACACAAATTGGTCCGACCAAAATAGTTCCATCATGATAAGTAGATACAACATTATTGTTCATGATAAGAGTAAAGTTGTGTATATCATACGTTAAAGAAATCAAAAATAACGTCAAAATATTATTAGAAAGTCACTTTCCACCCGAAATGCAAATAAAAAATATCAATATTCCTACGCTCGCTCCCTCCTCAGCCTTTTTTTTTTTTACATGTTTGATAACAGAGAATATTTAGGTCATTCTTCGATTCATATCTTTTCACCGATGAATTGATAATACTATATCAACAATTGTATTAAGTACATGTTTATAGTCCGTTAATTATCATACAATTTCTTCTTAAAGAAAAAATTAATCATTCTGTGTGTGTGTATTATTAAATGACGGAATTTTCAATCCCTGGCCGGATTCTGCTCGTGTGTACACTTTGTAAACTGTAGGGTTTGTGTGGCAAAACGAGAACTGGGTTGGAGATTCGGGTTCGTGTTGAAGTTCAGCATACCATTTTATATAGAACTTGAATAATGTAAGCAATTTCTGCGACGAATACATTAGTATATTTCAGTAATTTTCAAAACAAAAAAGGTTTTCAGTTTAGAATTTTCCGACCCGGTCCTGATTTTCCTAACCCGGCCATTTTAAACACAAGTTGTTGCAGATGCAAATGTTAGAACAAACTATATATAGTTCAACAGGGATTGTATAATTTTTATTAATCAGAATTCGTATTCATATGATCTAATTAAGAAAAGAAAAGTTTTGTCTGCCATCGTAACTTCTCGGCAAAAAAAAAACGTGTTTCTCCGAGCTCGCTGGATGCGTTTGACAGCTCTATCGCACGTGTGTAGACCAAGGCTTATGTTGGTCTTGCGGACACAGGTACATGTAGGCCTATGTGTACTGTTTGTTAGGAGACTGGGTGACCGTAATGCTATGGACTCACGAAATTTACAACAGTTCCATAATTAGACAGTGCAGTTTTTTTTTTATTAACGTCATTATAAACACTGTTAAACATATTAAATCTAAAAGTCAAATATCTTTGGATATGGGGTAACCCATATCTATTCTTGTTATAGGATAAAAATGCTTTTCATATGGTGAAGAATGCAAATTCAACAAACAGTGTATTTTTATTGGCGGAGCTGTTCAAAAAACAATACATGCGCTTGTAAAAACAACCAAATTTACAACGCCGAGGAGAAAATTTGTTATGAATTTCAAGGTAAGTCTAACTGAAAAATACGTTTTGTTTAAGAAATAATTTTAATCTACAAACATATGCTTATCTAGACACATATATCTTGAGATAACACTGTTTAAATGAAAAGCTTCTCTATTCGCCTAATAGAATTATCTACACTTTTTAAATAGAACACTATAGCTGTTTTTTTTTTTGGGGGGGGGAGGGGGGGAGGGGGGCGACTTTCTGATCAAAGAGTGCCCGGCATCCTTATCAAAATAAAAAATAATTAAATCCTTCAAACTTATGTTCAAAATAAGTAAGTACATGCCTCAGCAAAATTAATATCGTGAATATATTTATTGCTTTTATTCTTGACACAATTCTACATAAAATTTTGATTTTTCTTTAATAAAATATCAACTTGAAGCCATGATAATGGTCTTTTCTCTTCAAGGAATTATTGAGCTGTCCAGATCAGACAAAGGTAACATAAATTTACATTCATTTATGCTGAAAATTATGAAGTCTGTATTTTTGAATCTTCATATTAAGATATTGTTATACCCCCGCCTGAAAAGCGGGAGGCTATATAGTAATCGGTATTTCCGTCCGTCCGTCTGTCCGTCGGTGTATACATCTGTCCATCCGTCTGTTACGCTTTGAGGTACCCATATCTTAGCCGCAACTCCTCTCATACCACTGAAGGAAATTTTATGACACTTTCACGGAATCTTTATTATATATTGCCATTGTGCACCTCTTATTTTACTTTTTGATCTGACATATATTTTGGATTTTCCAGAGCAAAACATGTAATGGACACTGCCATTTTATTCATATGGGAGGCGGGGGTATCATTTAGTGAGCCCATTGCTCACAGTACCTCTAGTATTCATATAAGAAGCGGGGGTATTATTTAGTAAGCTCATTGCTCACAGTACCTCTAGTTTTAATAGCTCTGAATTGAGGTGATGTATTTGTATTTTAGACCCCTATTTTATTACATTCATTGCTAGCGCTCTCGAGAGCTAGCAACTACGTTATTCCAAAGTCCTTAAATACGCATGCTCGGCTTCATGGTGGTGCATTCTGGGAAAACTGTGAAAACTACTATAGATAGACCGTACAATAACAATTTCGTTGTATCATTTAACATGTTTAATAATTTATTTATTGTGTAGCTTACAGTTTAAAGATAACTACATAATTGCAATACTTCAATTTTCTCTCTTTTCTGACGGAAAAGCCCGAGTCATTATTTGATTGTTCTAAACAAAGACAATTAAGGGAGTTGTTTTTCTTACGTCTAACTAAAGATAGACTCTAATTTCTGATTGGTCAATTCAGCCAATCTTACAAATTCCAGAAACAAGAATTTACACTTAAAATAACAAATAAATCCATTATTTATATTAAAAAAAATCTTATGTGTATGGCTTTTTAAAACGTAACAGTTCTGGACAAAGATGACCCAAAGGACCAAACTACTTCACAACTTCAAATTCGGAACTCTCTGGATTTCTTTAAACAACATACACTTTGAGTTATTTCTATATTCCTTTTAACTCCCTTGTATTTTCTTTGCTACATTGCTACGAAATATCACCCTAAAACCATCTCATGCAATGCTTCAATCGGCATCTTCCCATATTTTACGATCCCCCCTTTCTCTCCAGTAAAGGTCATCAATGTTCCGTTGTGCCAAAACTCCAATAGGTCAACACCCTATCGTTTTTTTACCTATGTGTGTATAAAATACACTTCACAAAACAATTATAACTTTATTACACTCACGCCTCGATAAAAATTAAAGAATTCAGCAAAATAAATCACTTGATCACGGACCTTCTTTTCTCTGTTTAAAAATTGCTACGGCGCTAGCTCACATATCTTTTTTAAAAGATAAACTTGTTTTATTTTTTACTTATACTTTAACATTTTGAAAAGAAGGTATTTTGCATTTTTGATTATTCTTACTAATAGATCTTTCTCAAATTGATGAACCTGTATTAATTAAAATTTTTGTGATTTTATTAATTTTTGTAAATATTTAAAGAAATTGTATATGCTTTATGATTTTGATTTTTGTTATTAAGTTGCAAAGATACACCTTATTTATATTTAAATGTTATATTTGTTCTTTAGTTGAAAAGATTGTTGGCGCTGCAGTAGGATCAGATTTTTCTGGTTTAATTATTGGTCTTTTGATTGGCTTTATAATAATGCACCTTATTTTGAAAAGATTTGGACAACATAATAGGTACCTTTAAATCATGAAAGTTGTACATCTAACGCACTTTTGACGTTACGTAAGGTTTTGCATGAGAGTGATGAAGAAAAGTAACATGAATTCCTTTCTAAATCATTGATAGTGAACTATAAAACTTGAATTTAAATAAAATCATCCATAAGTTTAGTTTGAATTTTATTATAAGTTATATAATTGATAATAATAATAATTATTATATAATAATATAGTTTTATAAGTAAAATCTTAAGAATTTAAATTTGATACACTGAAAACTTTAGAACTTTGATTAGCTATAGTTAAAAAAGTATTGAAATTAAATTTACTACATAATGGTAAAATCTTTGGAACTTTGGATAACCAAAATGAAAACCTTGGAACTTTGGTTTACTATAGTTAACTATAGTAAACTATAGCTAATTAATATAGTATTTTTTTGTTAATGGGCTGTGTATTTTTATGCCTTACGACTCGAAAATAGAATAAAATGCAGAACGCCGTTACAACCATGCACACAAATCATGTTTACTGAACTTTTCAGCTCACAAACTGTGCTTTGTATCGAATGTATCGTATATTTCATCCGACCACAAATCATTGGTTATCATTTTATACGTATCTGATATTTAATGCATTGGAAATTTGTTCTCAGAGCATATTCTGAGTATTGCCATTGTTTCACCGAAAGTAGCTACATTGTCTAAAATCTTGATGTTAATGTGTTTTTAGGTCATATAATCAGCATCTAGCAAAGTTTATTTTCTTTACTGACGGTTTTTGCATTCTTAATATACAATTATGGACTGTTTAGAAGGGAGACATCACCAGTTATCAGGTTTGAGTAGGGTTGTCACCCGAGGGCGCTTGCGCCCGAGGGTGACAACCCTACTCAGACCTGATAACTGGTGATGTCTCCCGTCTAAACAGTCCATAATAGTTTTATTATCCTGAAGAATCTAATTATCAATTAGATAGAGTAGAAAATATTAACCAAACCTTAATTTTGTGTCTCCGTCTCTGCTCTGATTCCATACTTTTAAAATATGTCAACAGACAACTCGATCAGACGTCATCGTTAGAATTTATTGTTTACCGATCCCGCATATTAGTAATACTATATGACATGTATAATCATAAATGAGTTATCTCGCTTAAACCAGTGTAATTTCATTCAAAGGGCGACAACGCAGTTGTAACCCTGCTTGCTCGTTTACGCTATTTCATTGTCATCTGGAGGGTGACAACAGTTGTCACCCTGCACGTGAGGGAGACATCACGAATTGTCTCACCTCACGTGACATGCTTTTAACCAATCAGATTGACTGTATAATTCTGAAGGATAATAATCACTGTTAATAACACTTCAATCGTATTCTGACTGGAATGTTCCATACAAACAGCAGAGAACGATATAATTTAACTATTCATGATCATGTATTCTGTCTTTTAGGAACAATAGCGTAATGATGTCAGCACTGGATGATGTACCTTTTAGAGATGATGATCGGTGATACTTTAACGCATTAACTTGAATTATCATATTTATGCGAATGGGATACTTATTAAATAGTGATTCTGTAATGTTTTGAAGTTGTGATTATATCAATTTAAAAATTGCGTTTATTGCTTAGATAAAAGGGTAAAAAAAACGAAAACAATGTTCGTTTTATCCCTTTTTCTTTTGTTTTGATATAAAACGCTGTAGTAACCATACTCTAACTCAATTGGAAGTCTTGCATGATTTAAAAAAAACCAAAACATTAACAATTTTGGTCCCAACTCACATGAAAATTGGTTTAACACGGTCTGTATTAGAGAAAGACTTGTTTTTGATTATTACCCATTCCGAGATGAACTTTGTTGTTTTGATACATGGTGTTACGTAGATCCAGAATAGTGATTCCGAGAAATCTGAGGAAGCGGTGCATACAGTTAGCTCACCAGGGTCATTTAGATTCAAAACAGCAGTTAAAGCAATATGAGCTGCATGTTTGACATCGGAAATTTTTATTGCAAATTTGTAATTAACTAATTAAATGACAGAAAAATAAATCATTTTAAACTTCCGTTGTTCATATTTGCGATGCAAAATTTTTTATTAGCTTTGATTGAAGCAAAATTGAATTATTGTCGTCCTGTATAATAATGATTTCTAAAACAAAACTGTATATTCGGTTGTAAAGAAATATTTCTTATGTTACATTTTTAAATTTTATTTTGGACTTATTGTCATAAGAATTTAAATTACATACAAATTAATCAAAATAGCACATTTTACAATCAAAATAAAGTTTTCAAAGATACAGCTCATATTGCTTTAAGCAATTAAGAACTAAAGTTTGTTGGCCTGATATGGATAAGGAAGTGGAGAAGTACGTGAAATCGATTCATGGATGCCAGATTACCGTGCATACCCGAAACCAGAACTAATCATTCCGACACCCTTACAAACAGGATCATGACATGAATAAGATATCGACATCCTTGTACCGTTCACATCTGGACAGTATGTTGTTGATTATTACATCGGATATTATACGAGATGAAAATTACCAAGGATATAACGAGTTGGGGATTCATTGATACGCTGGAGAGAATGAATTGTCGACATGGACTTCCTTTTCAAATAACTTCTGATAATGTGCCCATAGCCAGGTCTAAGTTATTCAAGGATTAATTGACATATAACTGTATCAAGCATCGAACATTTAAACCGTTAGCAAACGGGAAGTTAGAACGACAAAACAGATCGTTGATGAAAAGGATTCAGATAGCACAAGCAGATACTAAAGCTTAAAAGTCAGAAATTTCTATTTGCATAAACCGAACAGTTCCTCATAATACAACAGAAGTTCCACTTGTAGAATTTATATTCCTTCATAAACTGAAAACAAAGCTTCTGTAGGTTAAAAATCTACAAGAAAACGTTTATGATGAAAGAGTGTGTGATAAAGATGTGTATTCCAAATACAAAAAACAAGCTTTATATCGACAAGAAATATGGTGCAGTGAATTGCATTTAGAGCAAGGAGATTCATTCCTCTTGAAGAAAGCAATCAAAGATAAAATGGATTGATTGATTGAATGTTGTTTAACATCCCTCTCAAAAATGTTCACTCATATGGAGACACCAATACTTACCGGTGGAGAGTTACAATTTTTTCGTATGCTTGACGCTCAATGTCATTGAGCAGTGAGGTATCTTATTTAGGCCAGTTTCTACCGCGACAAGGGATATCGGTTAAAATACGGTCTCGTCCGAAGGATCTGTCTCCGCCTCCCACTGTGGGATTAGAACCCGCAACATAAGGATCGACTTCTTTTAACGACTCTAGAACAGACGCTCTAACCACTGCGCCACTCGGGCGAAAGGATGAAAATGTTACGTCGTATCATGCTAAGCCGAATAAACTTGTACAGAAAACTCTACTTTGTCTACTGATATCAGCGATAATTATCCGTCCTCTGCTCCAGTATCTCAGAACGGGAAAAGGTTTAACCGTATAAGGAAACTACCTTAACGTTTTGAGGACTTTGAAATTTAAATTTTATTTCCTTGTGAATATGACTGATTGAGTCTGAGTTCTCTGTATCTGAGACTTTAAATTGTAAATGGTTTCTAGCAATTTATTGGACAGTAATTTCTTTCCAGTAATTCAGTGAATCTTTAATTTTGAGATTTGTAAATCTTAGAAAAGGAGGTATTGTAGTGTGTAGATATGATGCAAGGGAAGCAACTCTGAATGTGTGTTGTGTGTTAGAGTTTTTATACAGGAGTAATTTTGCCTATTGTGGGTGATGTGTCAGTATGTATCCGGCACGAGTAGTGCGAGCATGGAGGACTGAGTGGAACCCTATGCCTAATAAAGTTATATAAAAAGGATTTGATTCGGATTATTCTTTAATATCAGAAACAAATAAAATTTAAGCTGCACTATTAATATGATCTCGGTACTATTTTTTGTATTGATTTCGATATTCCTTTTTTGTCTGTAATGCAATAAGTAATTTAAAAAATGTGATTGTAAAGAAAATTTCTTTTGAAAATTCTATCAACATTTATTTCTTTATTTTGTATGTTATCTAATTTTAATTTCAATTGATAAGCCAGTGTACAAAAACATTATCTGAATTTTTATTTATCATCACTCATAAATTGTTGTTTTGAACTTAATTTCGTATTTTAAGTATTTTGAGAGTAAAAAAAAAAGACATCAAAATATATATAGGTTTCTTAGTTATTTATTGTCATTATTCGAATTTACAAAAGCCAACCAAGGATATCAATTAGCAAAGTTGCAGATCTGAAATACAGTAGTACGATGGATACCAAGAGAACTCCCACATCTTTGAAATACCCACAGGTTGCGACCTTATACCTATTCAGTCTATCTGCTACGCCATCTATGACGTTAATTATTTTACGAGCGCTTACACGTCCACCAGACCAATATTAAACAGTTTTTGACTGGGTATGAGGGCAACATATGATTTGTTAGACCTGAAGATGAAAATGTTGCTCGGGGCCGCAGACCAAGGGCAACATTTTCACCTTTAGGTCCAACAAATCATACGTTGCCCGAATCCCAGTCTATAACTGTTTTGTTATTCCCTTCCCAGCTCACTAAAGATTGATCAATTTAATCAATACAAGCTATTTTATCAATTATTTTATATGGAAAATTATGGCATCGTCAGTAAATATAAAACATCAAGCTGAGAAAGAACAAAATCAATTATATATCTATTGTATCACAAAAATGATTTATCACAAAACATACTCTTCCCTTCTTCCTTATCTTGCTGTTAGCAACAACTCTTGTTGCTTATAACTTCGGCTATTTTCGCGTCGTCGATATTGAACGATGATTAATTACTTGTGACCTGACAGACGAGTGACGTTGTGGTCTACCAATTCTTATGTAAGACCGGTCAAGATTGAAATTGTTAGACCAATGTAATAAACAGTTCTTTTGTTGGACTTTTTATAATAATATAATAATAAGTAAAATAAATATTTAGAATGATATTTATAAGGGTTTAACAATATAACTTGTCGAGAGTAATATTCTTTGTATATGAATCGTTTTTTCTCAATTCTTTTGCCAACTTCTTTAATGAAGTTTTTGATAACTTTACGCCACAAGCTCTGTGTGCCAAAAATAATGATATTACAGATAAGATTTTAATCTAAAATTCTGGAAATGATGAACAATTCAGTTCATACGAACCTGAAGCACATTTGCAGCTCTGTTCTGCATAATGTTAAATAATAAAGAAGATGTGCGTGTGTATAGAGCATTTATTACAAATGCACTATGAGATTACGGGTTTTACATTTTCAGAATGCAGCAGAAGATATGGCCCAAAATATACCCCACACCTTATGCAAAAGAAAACTAGTACATATTTTTTTTTTCATCAATAACAATTGACACCTTATACAAGAGAAACTAGTACATGTATTTTCTACAATAACAATAAGTATGAAGGATTGAGGGGGTGGAGGTGGGTAAAATTTGTAAACCACATTTTTCGGAGCCAAAAATTATTTTGAAAAGGATACGGCTAATAGCCGTAGCTAAAGGGCGCTTAAATATAAAACATAGAAAATCTCTTCGGGACACATGACTTCACACAAAATAAAAATACACAATTTTATACGTATTTAGATCACGTAAACTCATTTATGTACATAAATACACTTATGTGCTCTTAAATACTTAAACTGGTGAACAATTCGGTTCATTCGAAACTGAAGCACATTTGCAACTCTGTTCTGCACCATGTTAAATAATAAAGAAGGATAATTTATGTGTATGTAGAACATTAATTACAAATGCCAAATGAGATAACAGATTTTACAACTTTAGGATGCAGCGGAAGATGGGGCCCAAAAATTATCCCACAACAGGGACAATGAACTTACAGAGAAGGGTCCTTCGCCCCACCCAAAAATGTGCTTCAATTACTAAGTGTATACAGCCTGATAATGATGCTAATACTTAAAAAACTACTAACAACAGAGATCAACGGAATTCTAAAGATGGATAATAAATGATTCAGTTTTAACATTAATAATTCAAAGGTTGTAAATAAAAAAGTATTAAAATATCCAGCTACATAGCATTGAAACAATTTTTACACTCTTGATGAAATTCTTTTCCTCTTCTACAATCACTCCATTTTTTGGCCTGCTATGTACAAAAAATGAAACATTCAGAAAAGTAAACAATTTCTTTTTCTTGTCCATTATCCATGTAAAATGAATCTGCACGGCCTGTTACACATGGGTGGGATAATGGAAATATTCCAAAAGTACATGCACATCTCAATAATTCTCAAAAATTAACCTCCTATTCTTAGTACGTTATGGTTCTTCAGTCCACACACAACTTGAAAGTCATTAACGTACGTACCAGGAATAGAATTATTGCAGATCTTGACAAAAGCATTCAAATAATTGAAAGTGAAATGAAATAATAAAACAAATCATCCATATGATATTCAACAACGTATATATTCAGTGCCACTTCACCGAATACTTCGTGTACATGTATGTAAGTGTAGTATAAACTGAAGACAGATAAATTATGCAATGTCAAGCTCTCTCATGCATTATTATGTATCTAAAACATAAAATTGACATGTTTTTGAGATTATTGTATTGATTTAAATCTGAAAAGCCTTGTTTATTGGTCAGATTAACAATTGTGCATCTTATATGGTTGTGTCAATGTTGACCAAATCCAAAATATTAATACGTTTATTGTGTGATAAAAAAAGAGCTATGTACATGCGTGTATTGCATTTACATTGACTTTAAGTTAAATAGATTAAGAATTGTAGAAACAGCTGCTGGTTTACAGTAGTTGCTGGCCCATTGTTAAACAGAAATTTCAGTAGATAATTACATGTTTTGATAATGGACTAAAGTTTGAAAAAGTCAATCAACTGTTGACTTAATGATGGATTGTTTTGCCGATAAGCCATGCCAGATTACAGTCTTTGCGAAGTGTGGACTTTGAAGAAGATTGTTGATATTCTTGTTTCATTATCTTATTGTCAGTACCTTGCCTAGTAAAGATAATGTTCATACCATGAGCATGCGCTTGCGTATCATATAAGGTTGCATTGCTAGATAAATAAGGGAAGTTGATAAAAGTTAAAAGTATAGTATTCCTTTTTAGATTTGCACCATAAAACCAATGATTTTAACAGGACAAGTCTCTGGTCTCTAGTTTGGGAAATGTGATATGCATCAAATTTCATAAAGGTTCAACTTTTGGACTTTTTCGAGAAGTAATGACTTTTACAGTCGACAGTTTACTTGTATCATTTGCGGAGGTTCAGAATTGATACTAGATAAGAAAAGTTAGTGGTCATAGGCATGTTATAAGGGGTACTAATGTGTGAATGCCGCGAGTTGAAGGAAGGCTGGTTGTCGTTTTCCTCAAAGATAATTTATAGGTGGTGTGAATGAAAAATATGTAAGTAACGAATATAGTATTCAAGCTTAAAGGTCCATTAAACAATACATGATTGGAGCAAAGCTTACACAGACCTCCAAAACATTAGAGATGGGACCAGGTGTCTTGGTAGAGTTAACGGACCCTGCCGACCCGATAGGTTCTTATTGTCATATGCATGATCGGGAAATAAAGGTCAAATCCGTCTACAATTCTGTGTGAATATAATTGCCTATCAATGAGTATGAAACATGTCAGTGTGCATTGACTTAATGATAACTACTTATCTGTATTCACTGAAATGGTCGTTGTATCGACCGTAGAACTTCGAAATGAGAATGATATCGATTAATGTATGCCTTTATACGAGATTGTCAGCTATTTGTTTGTCAATAATTTACCTCAATTTAGAAATTGTTCATACGTAGAGCATGCTCTCGCGTATCGAATCAAGTGAGAAATATACATGTAAACCCTGCATCCAGATGATAAAGGTATATTGCTGCATAACGCGTTATTTTTGTTGAATTAAATATTTATTTCGTAAAAGAGCCCCAGTGAAAAAGTTTGCCATAAACTGTAAAAGTAAGCGTTCCTCAGAAAAGTCCGTTAAGGTAGTTCTATATAAGACTTTTATCGGCTTCATACGTTTACAGTGATAATTAGCTACCTTCTGTGACAAATTCACATTAAAGGTTGCTATCGTTTTTGCTTTCTGTGGAACTATTTTGTCCATGGGGTCGGGAATTCTGACTACGAATTTTCCTTGTAATCCCTTGATAAGATGTGATAGAGCTGAGGTCCATCACTCTTAATTGACTCACTTGTCCTTTTCTCTGCATGCTTTACTGATAATGGGGATGATACCCGTACGTTTGAGTGCGCACTTGAACTGCTTTTGGGATTTTCACCACAACGCTGTTGTGATGTGTCATCACACGTATCATTAACATCACCATCCTGGATTGTTTCTACCATAAGTGGACTCTGAACAAGAGATTTGGAGTTTAAGATTGTTACGAGTTGACATTATGAAAGGATATCTCATGCAATGACATATCCATATCACTTAACATAAAAAAAATCATAGGTTTTTTTTTTTTAGAATTCTATCAAAACTAAAACAGACTAAAAATTAAAAGAAAAGTGAGAGAATTTTTTTTTCTAAAAAAAACAAACCAGACTGTCTGAAATATGATGATACATGGTTCCCCCCTCTTTCGAATAAACTGCAAAATCCAACTCTGTCTCAGACGACATATTGTCATTTTGTTTTGAATATAACATTATGTCCCCACTTCTGTTAAACGAAAATATAGAAAGTTAAGTATAGATGCTTAGCAAGTTATATGCTAGTATGAAAACTATTAATAAATGAATGATATGGTTGTCTGTTAAATTCTTTATAGATTTGAAGATAAAATTCACTTTGTACATTTAGCAGAGTTACAGTGTTTGAATATTTGAATAACATATGATATCATATCTCTCTGATGAAGTTTTTGGACATCTTTTGAGCTTGAATAAAAAATCATATCAGTTTGTTTCAGAATTTTTTTACAAGTGAATGAAACACGGAACAGGTATTTAAATATTCCCTTTACACTTTTACAGGAAATATAAGTAGAGTTAAACATAATGATTGTCCATGTTCAAATTTGAGTGCTTATGTAAAATTATGAACCAATTTCACATTCAGCTGATCTTAAGTGTACTGGACTTGATTTGTTTCATGTCTAATGCACTTTTGATATTCAACTGATTTGCAAAAAAAGAGAACTGTTTATTAAGCAAATTCTTTGCTGAGACTAGAATGTCCTTATTTATTAATATAAATGCAATGTAGTTACCTTTAAATTATTTCAACGAATCAAATACGCAGCGTTTAAATTATAAATATAGGTAAAAGATGTCTGAATACTAGCAAACCTAACCTGTAATTCTTTTTACATCTATTAAGGCGAAGGCAAGCAAAAGATGTAGATAAGATCCCAAGGAGTAGCCCAGCACCTGCAACTCCAGCTCCAAACAGTAAACATTCCTCCTCTCTGGATAGTTCTGATGTGTCTTTTGCACAAGGATAAGTTAAACAATTAAATGTATAAGCAAGAATTCATACCAAAATAAATATATTTCCAGTCTTTAAGGTAAGATTATAATTGTAAGAAAGAATATAATACTGAAAATCAATGGGAATAATAATAATTTTTAGAACACACCATATCCCTATATCCATAACCAACATACATCTAAACATTAATGTAATTTTGAAAATTGATATATAACCTTTAGTTTGTGTTTGAGAGTGTGAACTTGATGAAAGAGCGCTAACATTATAATATTTTTGAAATGCAAATTAAAAAAAAAACAAGATGTGTTTGTGAAATACTATGCGCCCGGCGGAACAAAGTTCGAAAAACGCTATTTTTAGTATATAGGTCACACTTAGGTCACAAGGTTATTGACCTTGGTATCATTTGAAAAAAACTTGATTAGTGGAGTATGCATACCAGATATGAAGTCTCTATCTTTCATGGTTCAAAAATTATGGTTAACGTTCAAAAAAAAAACCCAGTGACTCTAATGAATCAGAAAAGTTATTAAAAGTTATCAGAATAGTGAAAACAATTGAATGAATATATTTCAATATTGCGTTAAGTTATGACACAGAAATAATTCGCTTTCAAAGAACCATAAAAACAACCATGACTAAAATAGTTTTAAGGAATCACTGTCTAGTTAGGAGGGTATGTCAGGGCATCAACAATAGTGGAAAACATGGGATACTTAAGCATAACAGGCTTCTATTTCCATTTTTACTTGAAATAACAATCTTAAAATATATCGGAATACCGTCTAATTTAGTATATTTGAATTGCACAAGGGATTTAATGTTCTTTTTCCATTGCCCCGCCCCTTGACGTCAAATTTTACTATTAAAAAATAGTCCCATAAAACACAAGCCAAATTAAATGATTATTTAGTTACTGTAGCCAAATATCAAAATTCATAAAAAACAACAAAAGAATGTTAAATTATGACCAAGGCAATCTCGTTAAGTTAAATTAGATATGTTACCTAGATTTAGGATGTCGGAAGCACGAAACCGTGTATAGGCCCTAGGACACTTTTCCGCCGCCATATTGAATGCAATGTTACAGTTGGTGAAATAGGAGTTGGTCAACATGGTCAAGAAACAGATTTGTTTGAATGCTAAAATAACAGAAGAAGTTGATTTGCTTAATAAGTCGGATGGTAATGACTGAGGGACGATGTCTGTATCAGATGATAAAGTGCAGATCGATCTATGTACCAGTGGTGATGGCGAATTCTCCATGTGGTTCAAATGGGCTGTTTCCCAAGTTTACGGAAGTGGAGTTCATGGTCTCGCGAGCCCTCGTAGTGGACTTGGTGACTTGCTTTTGATCCGGAGATAATTTATTATTTATTTTGTTGGTAGAAATATATATCATATATAATTACTAAGTAAACAATTAAACAAAACAGCTACTTTTTCTTCAGTGTATTTGATATACGCCAGTTATGTACCATACGTATTCATGCAGGTTGACATTTGACCTTTCATTAGTATTTCAATAGAGAAATTTACATGCCACAGGATTCACGGAAAATAAACAAGACTTACTTTTGTAGTGTTTATCATAGGGAAAACAATTGGAAATGGAAATATTACATCATAACCTCTTTCCATTTGAAGGTTGACACAGATACCAGACTGAGTGTCTATATACTAGAAACTATGAAAATACCAAAGCTAATTACCCGTAGTGACATTGGATATTTCTTTTTGTTCGACAATAGACCAGTTTTTTAATTTACAGTGCTTCATGTAACAGTAGGATGTTGGTACATTGTAAACACCCCACTTATCCTCGAAAACGGCAGGTTTTGAAAATCCTGACATAATAATAGAGTCTTTTTCTAAAAATAAAAACAAGTTAATGCCGTTGTAAAGACGAATAATGACTCCCATCGAATAATGACCGGGGGTCATTTTCGACAGCGAAAAATGACCCCGGGTCAATATTCTACGGCGAAAAATGACCCCCAGTCATTATTTGCCGTCGGAAAATGACCCTTTTGCCCGTAGAAAAAGTGTCACCACCCTAAAAATTTGCAGAACCCACGTGAAGTAAAATGACCCCCGTAGAAAAATGACACCCTGTGGATTTATGCTGAAATTTTTAGGGGGCAATAGAAAAAAATAGGTAAAGAAGCATATTGGCCGAACTGCTCACCTGAGCTAATTGGGAATAAATTGATGATATGTTGATCTCATAACATTATACAATTATAGCTATACTTTAAGGTCAATGCGATGATTCAGAATCTAAAGGAGCAAAAGAATTATCGAGCCTAAAGTGTTAGGTAAGCATTGTTTTTCAGTGGTGGAAATCATCGTACTGACAGAAAAAAATCAGCAGTATTATATATTATAATATCCTCCGCTTGAAAAGCAGGAGGGTACGTAGTGATCGGGATGTCCGTCTGTCCGTCTGTTACGCTTTGGGGTATCCATCTCTTATCCGCAACTCCTCTCATATATAAAAAGATGTGATTGTGAAACAGCTATACCCCTGTATGGCAACATAGTGAAGATTAAACTTTTCTTCATACCAATTGTTAGTCCATTATTTATACACTGAATTGACGACGGATTTTTCCGTTATTCCTGATCATGACAAAGAACACACGGTGAGTGTGACCGGTCGGCAGGAGATGCTCACTCCTCCATGGCACCTGATCCCATCTCTGATGTTTCGGGGGTCCGTGTTTGCTCTGCTCTTATTTTGTATTGTTTTATGGACTTTGAGATTGAATACTGTTCGTTATCTCCTTTCCTTCTTAAATGCAATTTAAATATATTGGTACCCAAAGTAGTGTCTTCTCATGCACAAGAAATACAATTGCAAAATAGGGATGCCATAGCACCACTTGTTCAAAAGTAATGGCTAAGGATAAGTTTTTGAAAGGTAGATCAAACGCAAATGTCAAAGGGTCAATGTTGATGGTTTCTTAAGAAAGGTTTAATGTAAGAAGGATTACATATGTGAAGTATGAAAACCCTAGCCCTTACCGTTCAAAAATTATCGCCAAAGTTAAGGTTTTTTTTATAAATACTGAAATCTCCAAGATCAAGGTCAAAAGGTCAAAGTTTGTAGTATCCAATGAAAGGTCATGCCAAAAAAAGTACATATGTGAAGTATGAGAGTACCAGTATCTACCGTTTAAAAGTTATGGCCAAAGTAAAAAAAATTCGCATTTTTGTGTGAAATGGGACATCTCCAAGGTAAAAGTCAAAAGTTTAAATTTGGTGCTACCCAAAGTAAGGTTTTGTCACAAGGAATACACATATTAAATATGAAAGTCATAGCTCCAATGAATGAAAAGTTATGGTCAAGGTTAAAGTTTTTGCGGACAAACAGACTGCCAGATGGACAGACAGACATATAGGCGGACACAATAAAACTATATACCCCCGAATACTCGATTATGGGGACATAAAAAGAAATTGTCTTCAATTAACTTTTCATATTATGATACAGTATAAAGAAGACGTTACAAAAATGAAAATAATTGTTCTGATTTTCATATTAAGGGGCACCGACCCTCTGATATGACAGATAACTCTCAGTCAGAGTACAAAATATGAATACTCCTCAAAGTTTTCTTAATCAGAGTTTCCTAATTTAGACCTCTGAGTAGTCAATTCGATGAAATGTAACATATGATGGAAACATTACTTTCTATTTCTTTTGCCAATCTCTTACTCATTGGTTTTTTTTATATTTAACAATAAAACACTTCAAATAAAATACTTCAAAAGCATTTTAAATTGAATTAGTTGTATTTTTTAAAAGACCATTTTAATAATGGTTTAATGTTTCAAGAACTTAATACAAAATTTTTATAAGTATGACATTTTTCTTCATATGAAGAAATATTAAGAAGAAAGAAAACTCCTCCTCACAGATGTATTTTTTTCTTACAACCACATACAACATTGCAATTTTTTTGACTTAGGAAGCATCGCTTCATGATGTTTTCTGACATGATTTTAATAGGTATTTTACTAAATATTATTTTCATATACACCTCATATTTCAAATTAAATGTTATGATAATAAATCGTTACTGTTTCTGTTCTCTATGTTGAAATTTCTTCATATCATGATCTGACATAAACATCATTTCTGAAAAAATAAGCTGCGCTTACTTACATCAAACTATTTTCCATGTGGTTCTAATGTTATTGTTGTTCATGAAAATCAACATTAGAAATATTAAATTTTCTGAGTGAAATTTGATAGCAGAGGGTCGGGACCCCTTAAATTCTGTGAAAAATATACTCAGAACTGAGTAAAAGGGTGGAGTAAAACAAGAATTGAGAAATGTAATGAGTACTGTGTACTAAATCAACAGGTTATGTCTACATGTATAGTTTTTGCATTAGAATGTGTATTTTACACAAGCCCATAGCTTTACAAAGCATATTTTTAGGTGTTATACCCATCCCACCCCCTTACTTATTTAGGAGGAAGTCAATTATCAGCAAAAGCAACCAAAAGCAAAAAAATACCCTACCTTTATTTTTCTATAAGGAGGAATTAAAAATAAGCTTAAAATAATGTACTATTCTACTAATTTTCAACTGTTACTTAGCCACAGTACTTTCAAGTATGCCCCCATCAACATTTAAAGCATACTTTGATCATGGCGAAGTAAATTATGATATGATAGTACTTGTGCAAAGGCCTAACTTCATTTCAATATTTTATCTAGAGCCTTTTTCAGTATTATTGAAAGGTATAGAATTTTATTTAAATTTTTGCTTTTCATTTATTATTTTTTTTTTGTTTTGATTTAACATAATGTTCTTTTGGGGGGGGGGGAATAAAAATTTCCTCCTCTGTCATTGTCAAATTGGATTTGCAAAACTTATACAAGCTAAAAGTTGAAATGAAGGAAAAATTAATTTTTCTTATTAAAGAGTATTTAAACCTGATTGTTGCATATTTTCCCCTTTCACCAGTTATAAATTTTGTATCACTTTTAGAGGGGGTCATTTTTCAATGGGGGTCAATTTTTTATAGGACTAACATATAAAATTATGACCCCTAGGACTCTTTTTTCTACAAAAAATGATTTTTTTTTCTATGGTTGGAGGTCATTTTTTATCGTTGAAAAATGACCCCCCGGTCATTATTCGATGGGGGTCATTATTCGTCTTTACACCGGTCGTAAGAAATATATAAATATCACGCATTTTTCATTTATTCTTTTAACTCTCTTTGTAATGGCTTCTTAGAAAATAATCAAGAAGAAAACTACAATTATATTTTTTATTATCTTTTACCAATATGTTTTTACTTTATCAGTTATATGAAGATAATTACCCTTTTCCCCAATACTTGAACAGTCGACCGACATACAATCTGAAAAAAGAACATAACAAAATGTAAACATTATTTTTGATACCCAAATGTTTAGAAACGTGACCAAAAAACATTATATCAAATTCTCTTTGCAAATATCGAATTCCCCCTCAAAATATTACCTTGAAAAAACAGTACGTTTGGTTTAGTATAGTCGCAATAATAGTCAATGTTTTTGATATTTTCTCGACAATTCTTATCTTTAATTGATACAGTGTATTTTGTCCTACACAGTGATTGTTTTGTGGTTTTATTTTCTACAATATATCTCTGAACCGATTCCAACTGAATGTCTTGAGAAGAACAAGGAGAAATGTTTTTAATATCCGCTGCTTTGATGTAAATATCTATACCTACAAAAAACCAGAAAGTGAATTCAAATACTTTTTAACACAGATTTATCAATTCCGATCGCGAGGACAGTACTCAAAAGCAGCTGTATATTCTTACCTGCATATTTTTTGTTAACTGTTTCATTAGAAATCTCAAAACAAGTATCACTTAAAGTATCTTGATTACTTTCATCAGTATGAAAAAATGAAAAACAACTGAAATGAAAATGATTTTAAATTTATTTTACAAAAAAGCAGTTAAGTATGGAAAACGTTTTAAAAATAACTTCGTATACATGTACCCTTTTATCATAGGGTTAAAATGGTGCACATAACATCTACTATGCTTTTCTGGTTGTCACATGTAATAAACATTATAAACAAAGAGGACTATTAAGGAAAAGTACATGTATGCATTCAAGTTTTTTTTCGATTTATTAATTATATAGATTAAGTAAAAGAGTAAGAAATAAAAGACACACCCCCAGTTAGAAAATGAGAAAAAGGTAAACGTTCAATCAAAGGGGTAAAAATCAAGATCAAGCACCCAATTGTGAAGTGTTATTTTTTGAAAATAAATCTTTAGAAACTTGGTTTTAGTAAATATTTTTTTGCATCGGAAATTAAATTTTCTAGATATGGATGTTTTTGAATATATTTTTAAAAAAATACAAATGGATCTATGATAATTTCGAATCCTGATTTGAATTTTGAAAATTAGTTTAATATTCTAAATTTCTAAACACTCTTATGCTTATCTAAAAGAGTTTTTGAAATAGTTTTAAATTCAAATTAGGTTTGGAATTTGATATTATGGTCATTTGAAGTAAACTTCTAAAAACTCAAACTTTAAAATGTGTTTTGGAAATTTAAAGGTTGAGTGTTTGAATCAAAATTCTAAATTGATAAAAATCTAAAACGTTTGAAAGTTGGCAGTTAATTTTATATAATCAAAAGACGAAAAATATTATTGAATTTCAGATTGGTAAGCGTAAACTTCCTGAAGAAACGGTAAATTAAATACTCAGAAGTTTAAAATACAAAAGTTGTTTTTGGAAATTTGAATTTTGAATATCTCAGATAAAAATTGAAAATATTAAAAATTCTAAAAATTATTTGGCAATTTGAAAATTTAGATTTTATTACTAAACTATTAAATTTCAATATAACAAAAAGTCAGTTAAAGTTTTTCAAATTTTGAAATTTGAATTAATAATTTCTAAAATTCAAAATCACTTTAGAAATTTAAATCGTTAAGTGTTACAAGGGCCATTTTCAAATGTAATCCTAACAGAATTTAAGGGATTCATTGACTTTTACTAATATTTTTCTCTTCTACATTGTACGTGTATAGCTAATTATTTTTTCTGTTAATTATGGTTCTTCTTTGTCACACTCATTTATCTCTATAATTAAAATAACAAAACATGCTCAAAACATGTACCTTGCATCCTGGTATGAGTCAGCTTGAACCAAGCCATTGAAATTTGTTGAAAATAACCAGAAAAAGCCTATGAAAATTTAATTATATAAATCAAAATATTTATATCTATTTTTTCACACTTGGTTTAAACATGGAAGAATTAAGAACTATGTGGACAATAATTTTTCTAATAATGTCATAATTCAACTTTTAAAAAAAGTTTCGCATAAATACATTTTCAAGATATACTTGAGGTTCGAATTTCTTAAACATAATGGGCATAAAAGACATGATACAATAAATAAACTATCTGCATAAAATTGTCCAAATTTTATTTCTAATTTTAAGAACACGAAGTAATAACACATTTTCTTTTTTCAAAATAATGTACTTACTGCAGAATGGAAACATTATACCCATCAATTGTTTTAGTTTTTTAAACGAGAAAGTTTAAAAATTGTATTCTAATACAGAGAATTTGACACGTACTTTATTTATATATCCCCGGCATCAATTTGGTTTCCTGGTACCAATTGTCAAATTACACCCACTTCATATGAATAAGGTAGTTTATTAAATAATGTTAATAATAATAATAAATTGAGTTCATCTCACAATTTGTGTCATTATCAAAGCTCCACCCTTTCATTATAAGATAATGAGTTACATGTAGGTCGGAATTTGTATTATTATTTATCAATCCATACATTGCCGGTATTTAGTCACTATGTTTTGGGGTTGTCTCCCTTTTTCCTATGCATCAAAGAAATTGAAAAGTTGGTGATAATGAAAGCATCCATTTCATCTTTTTGTATTATGAAATATCCTCCCACCTCATCCTTCAGTTAATTGTGTTAAGTATACCCTTTCTCCTTTAGTTTGTTACCATTACGTTTACATTGTCTTACTTGATTTAGCTATACCAAATTAATTGACAGTTATTGAATTGTAACAGAGAATTCAATCTTTTTCTGCTGTGAGTTTTTGATTTTGTCTTTTTAGATATTAGCTGTTTAAGGATATTTTAAAATTATCAAGACTGTCTGCTATTTCCGTTTACTAGGACCTTTTGAATGATCTGTGGCTAAATACCAAACGTCACAATGGTCAACTTGGCTAAAGTATCAATTCGGGAGTTCGAAAGAAGACAGTTGACTTTACTTCACAGTGTATGTATTGACCGGTAAATCGTCACTTTCGACTTAACTATATTAAACTGTTGATATTGTTTACTTTTTGTGGTTGATGTTGATATATGTGATTATTGATGTTTATATATGTGATGTTGACTTTGAAAATTATAATTTATATACATTGTAAATCAAAAGCAAACTAGAATAATAAAAAGCTATTTTTTGTTGAAATGTATTAAAAGCACGAAAAAAGGTCAATCCAACGTGCAACTTTCCCGTCAGGGAGGGCACGAATTATTGTTGACGCTAGGGTATGCCAGTTTGCCGGCTATTTCACTGTTGTATGTGTAGACCACTGTAGACAATACCTGCCAACTCGAACAAAACATAATTAAATGACTGGCAACTCGTATAAAACATAACAAAATTAAATAGGTATGTTTTTTATATATACATGTTGGTCTTTAATAATCTACATAATTATACATTGCATGTGTACAATTATACGATATTTTTCATGTAGCATTGCAAAGGCTGTTTAGAAAGCTTCCGCAATTCATAGTTACATATGTGACTCACTGAATTCCTTCCCGAAGGTAAGTCAGTGAGCCATTGGTTTCTGCAAAAATATAAGAGGTTTTAATGAATTTGTACTGTAGTTTTGATTGGGTATTACATACATGTGCATGTATATGCAAAATATCCCTTAACATATTTTAAATGAAGAAAGATGATTTGTCATGTGTGAATTGTGTAACAATCTGGTTTTAAATATATATTTTTTTAAAACAAAAACCTAAAAAAAATCCACTATTTTCACATAATCACTTATGCAACAATGTACCTTCATCATCTGCATACGGAGTTTATATATCTCATTTGATTCGATACGCAACAACATGCTCTACGTATGAACAATTTTTACAATGAGGTAAATTACTGACAATAAGTTGATGAAACAAGAATATCAGCAGTCTCGTTTAAAGTAATCATTTCGTAAGTTCCATGTCAGCAAATACAATTTATCATTGAGACAAAAGCTGTCTGACGTCTTTCATACTTATTGTTAGTCCATTATTTATACACTGAATTGACAGATTTTTCCGTTAGGCCTATTTCCCGATGATGACAAGGAGCACACGGCGGGTGTGACCCGTCTTCAGGGGATGCTCATTCCTCCATGGCATCTTATCACACCACTGATGTTTAAGAGGTCGGTGTTTGCTCTGCTCTTATTTTGTATTGTTATTTGGACTTTTGATCTTGAATACTGTTCATTATATACATTTGTTCCATTTATAACACAAAGATGCTTCCCCACAACAGAAAATTTTCATTTTCTCGTTTTTTTTTATCCCTATATCTGTATCATATATCTTGTTTTCAAAGTGTGATTATCACAAAAAAAGGATGTGAAATGTAATCCCAAATTCAGATCTGATAATAAATGATAAACTATTAAATGACATATAGGAAATGAAAACATTTGGAATAGCAAACCTTTGTTAGTAATTGTGTTGTACCCATAAGTAAATAATGTAGCCAGTTTTTCCAAGCGCCTTTTTGTTATAACAATGCGCGATTATTTTAAGGCAACACAGATCAGAATTCGGCGAATTCACGTTTTCTTAATATGTAACACTGACAAATCGGAAAAATTATTCAACACCTTCCGAAGAAATCTTACCAATATTTTAAGATCTTGTACATAAGATCGAAAAAAATGCACCAAATCCCGTTAACGATACGATTCTAGCAACATTTTCCAAAATCAACAGAATAGGTCATTTCGATAGAAACAAAAATTAAGTTTTAAAGTATGCAACGTAGTGTTGAATATTTTACAAACTGTTTGTTTCAAACGACAACGGAAAGGTTGATCGGGAAGTAAATACACTCTCTGCTTTTATTGTACGAAGATATTGTAGAAAATTAATATATAAGCTTACCTTATTGCAAAGCTTTACTCAGGCATGTATTACACATGATATTCATGCTTAATCCTTTTAAACTCCGAATTTTATGACCCCCCTCCCCCCTTCCAGCTTGAAAAGCGGGAGCGTATATAGTAATTGGTACGTCAGTACATCCGTCCGTCCGTCTATTACGCTTTGGGGTACCCATTTCTTACCCGCAACTCCTGTCATACCACAGAA